>NC_056726.1:184320282-184477782 GCF_019279795.1 Protopterus annectens
GGGAAGTTGTATTCAAGCTTGCTCCCAGGAATATAATCTGTTGACAGGGTACCAGATGTGATTTATTTTTGTTTATGGTGTACCCCAGACAAGTTAGAACCCTTTTTACAAAGGCCAAATGATTCAAAAGTATGTCCTGGCTTTCTGCCTGAATTAGAAAATCATCCAGGTATGGGTATATTTGAATATTTCTTTGCCTGCAGAATGCATTAACTGGAGCTAGGCACTTTGTGAATACCATGGGCGCAGTAGATAAGCCAAAGGGCAGTGCAGAGAACTGATAGTGTGTGTAGCCTGCTTTGAAGCGTAGGCATCTTCTGCAAGATTCCCTGATTGGGATGTGCAGGTATGCTTCTTTTAAATCTAGTCTTGCAAACCAGGCATCTTTGCCTAGCATAGGAAGTAATTGGTGAAGAGTCAGCGTCTTGACTTTTGTAATCTCCAAAAAGGTGTTTAGAGTAGACAGGTCCAGGATAGGATGCCATGAATTGTCTTTTCTGGGTACCAGGAAAAGTCTCAAATAGAAACCTTGTCCCTTTTCCTTTTCTGGTACCAGTTGAATAGCCCCCCATGCTTAAGAGAGAAAGTACTTGTTTTTGGGCCTCTGCCTACTGATTTGGGGGTAGGTCCGACCACCCACTTGGTATTAGCAACGTGTGGAAGTGAAATCTGTATCCCTGGGACACTATATTTAAAACCCATTTGTCCTGGGTAATGAGTTCCTAATTCTTTGCATGAAGAGAAATCTTTCCCCCCAAAGGGGCAGTCGGTTGATAAGTGCTTGGAAATTTTAAAAGAAAGTCATTGAAACAGTTTACCACGGGGGGAGTCTTATTATTCCCAGACTTGGAAGTGGAGGCCCCCCCACTGCTTGGTTCTGTGAGTCCCCTGGAACTGAAACCTGGGGGTTTTGCTGTGTCTGGGTTTGGCTTGAGAAGACCTGGAAGGGGCTGGAAAGGGCCAATTCTCAGAGGGTCAGTGCCTACTAAATCTAGGAGGCTGAACTTGTAAAAAATCTTTAACAGTTTGCATAGACTTAGCATTATCTTCCATCTTTTTAAGAACTTCCTCAACCTTGTTGCCAAACAGGCTGTCCTGATTTAAAGGAGCATCCAACAATTTAGCCTTAACATGATCAGGCAAAGCTTGCTCCTTAAGCCAAGCACGTCTTCTGAGCAAAGACCCAGTAACAGCAGTCCTGCAAGAGGCCTCTAATGAATCAAAACTACATTGCAAAGTATGTTTTCCAACTTGTTCGGCAGAATGCATTAAATCCTGTAATTCTTTATTTTCCACACAGTCAGGAATCAACATCATTTTCTGTTTAAGCAGTCCAATAACATGTTGCTGACATTTTAACATATGAAACTGGCAGTTTAAAGCCCTAATGGCCAAGGTTGCAGAAGTGTAAACCTTCTTACCCCATCTATCCAGCGCCCTGGAGTCTCTATCAGAAGGGGTAGGATTTTTAGCAGTAGAAGCCTTAATGCGCTTGGGACCCTGTGAAATAGTCTCTGGACCTGCAATGGGATTTTTGAAAAGGAACTTGTGGGACTCAGGGACCCTGTAGTATCTGTCAGGTTTTCTGGGAGCTGGAGGCAGGGAATCAGGAGCCAAACTAGATTCCGAGAAAGCATCATCAACAATGTCTAGTACAGGAGGAATAGCTAAAGGCCTATGCTGAGGTAGGAAAAAGAAATCCCTAAGCCTCTTTTCTGAATCAGAAGAATCCTGGATTTCCCAGTGGAAATGCTCCCTTAAGAGTATGTAAGGTTTTCCCAAAAGAAAAATCCTCAGGAGGGAAAGCAGAGGGAATAGAGTCCTCTGCATCAGAATCCTCATAAGTAGGTAAGAGCAAGTCCAGATCATCAGAAGAGTCAGAAAAAACAGAATCCTGATCAGAAGATTCATAATCAACCTCAGTCCTAGGCCTCTTAGAAGGGGGGGTTGGCTACCCCTGATAAGAGTTATTAGATCTTCAGCCATTCTTATCATTTGTTTTTTAGGGATAGAGGCCTGAGCACGTGGCCTGGGCGTCGGTTTTTTAGACATGGATCGAGATTTAGGCCTAAGTAATGAAGGAGCCGTCGATTTAATATGCAAGTCCGTAGGCCTGAATACACCCTCAGAAGCCGGTGTCTGCACAGCGGCTTCGGACCCATCCAAGTTAGAGACATCCATGGGTTCCATAGTTGACACATCTTGCGGCATACCGGACTCCGAATGGGTCTTACTAGAGGCCTGCGAATCAGAAGTAGTGGTATAAGGGGTTGCGAAAGCACCTCACTGAGTACCGGCGAACTGGCGAGACTGGCTTAGGAGAAGCGTCATCGGCAGTTTTGGACCTCGGCGGCCTGTCTCTATCTTTGCGTTTCTTCGGAATACTGGTAGTCGGATGGCTAACCGATGACATTTCTGGATAATTAAGCCAAGAACCGAAATATTTACAGGCGAAAATATACAGACGACGGATAGTGCACTGATTAAATAAAGCACAAAACTGACAGCAAGGTACATCGTGGTCAGGGCCTAGGCAAGGAATACAGTATGAATGAAAATCTTTATGAGGTATTTGCTTTCCACAAGCAATGCAATTATTAACTTTTACTGACATCGGTAAGGAGCAAGAAAAAGTTTCCCCAACGGGGTACTTAGCTTTAGTTGAAGACTTCGGTGCTGAAACTCGAAAACGGCCGACCGGCACTTGAGAATTGCTTCTGCTTCGGGCACCGCACAGCAAGAAAGACTGATGTAATGGTGTCGGCTGCATGTTTTATACCCCTGATGACCTGACGTCATGGAAGAAGGGACGGCAACCGATGCAGGATCCAAGACTTTGTTAATCAGGCCGACTGAGGGCAACTTGCAAGCAGATAACCCAAATGTAATGCCTGCAACAGTTAAACACGAAGAACATCTCTGTTAGTCTTTCCTTAGACTGGGTGAAATCCTGAGATTCCCACTGGAAATGTTCCCTGAGGGTGTGAAGGGTTTCCTCACAGGAAAGATCTTCTGGTGGGGAGGCAGAAGGAATGGATTCCTCTGCATCTGAATCCTCATAAGCAGTCACAGGTTGTTGTTCCTCTTCAAAATCTGAATAATTAAATTCCTCAGAATCCTGTTCTGTCATAATTTCAGGAGAAGGGGTGTCTTTTCCTTTTAGAAGTTGTAGCCTGACTACCCCTAGTAAGGAAGATAAGCTCTTCCATTTTAAGCATTTCTGGGTGGTGGAACAGGAGCAAGACGGTGGCTAGAGGTAGATTTTCTAGGAGTGGCCTGGCTTCTAGGCCTAAGAATATCCATCGGTCTGAGAGAAATGGTAGTTGGATGAGAAGACGTAGTTTTTTGTCTAGATTTGGTAGTGCGAGAGGCCTCCTTGGAAGCCAGTACCTGCGTCGCGGCTCTGGACCCAACCGAGGCAGAGACAGTCAAAGGCGACGAAGAAGACTTCTGCGGCATACCGGACTCCGAATGACTCTCAGTAGAGGCCTGCGTAGATCGGGCATCAGGGGCTGCGAAAGCACCTCACTGAATTCCAGAGAACTAACGACCTGCTTAGTGGTACAGTCGTCGGAAGGCTTAGCCTTGTGTGGTCTCTCTCTACCTTTATCTCTGCATTTTTTTGGAATGTCTACGGATTGTTGGTTGACGGACGCCATTTCGGAATGCGAAGACAGAAGACAAAAACGCCGGTCTACAATAAGAGATCTACGGCAAATGGTTCTCGCGTTAAAGAAGGCACAGAACCGGCAACTGGGAACGTCATGGTTTAGGCCTAAACAAGTGATGCAGTACGAATGGAAGTCTTGGTGTGGGATCTGCTTTCCACAGGCGAAACAATTGTTAATTTTTTAGGACATCGGTTAGTGCAAGAAAAAAGGATCCCCAATGGGGTACTTGGCTTTAGGCGTTTTCGGCTGTAATTCCAACTCTGGTAGTGGCTGACCAGCACACTTATGAACTGCTTCTGCTATGGGTTCCACGGCAAGGAAGACTGGTGTAATGGCGTCGGCTGCCTTGCTTTACAGCACTGACGACCCGACGTCACACTACAGGCGACAGCAGCAGATGCAGAAAAACAATAACTGGTATTCGGGCTGGCCGAGGGCTACCACAGCAGGGATAACCCACAGGTGATGACTGCAACAGTAACAAAGAACATCTGCACAGGGGCCAGGGACGTTAACTTGTAGAAGTTGATAGTATCTTTTCTGGACATCAGAAATTTAGGATGTGTCCCACTGAAACTGTTCTCATATTTTCAGGAGAATTTCACCAAAAGATATAGCTTCCACAGAAAGTCAGCACCGACTGACTCCTACTCAGGGGAACATATTCCCCTAGAGACAGGGAATCTGTGTTGAACAATCCAAAGATTCCTCTTCATTACAGGAAAATTCATTAGAGGAGCCACTAACCTTAACTCATTCCCTCCAGTACAGCTCTTTTGAGTGTGTTCCTTTAACTCCCAGTGGGCATGGCTTGAGCCTTTAAAAAATGAAGTTATCACCTTACAGTTCTAACAAACACTCATTGACATAGGTCAGACATCAATACAACTGTGTTTGCCATCATGTATGCTTTAAGATAAAATATTCGGATACCTTGTATGTAGCATGGTTTTGGAAGTATTAATGCAAAGAGGAACAAGCAATGTTTGATGCCTACAGGAGCAGTAGGAGGTAACTGCAGATGCACCTGGAGGCATTACTCGGATGTAATGAGTTAATCCTTTATTTTGAAAAGGTTGGGGAGCAGCTGTAGGAACAGACTAAGAGGAAGGTGGCTTCAGTGCCATGAACGCCTGAAATAAGCTTTGAGAAAAGGCCTGCCAATCTGTAGGAGCCTCTATGGCAGGGGACAAATGCTTAATTTTTTTTTTTTTTTCTTTGCAGGAGAAATGATCCTATGCAATGTTGGAGGACCGTTGAAAGCCTGCATTCAAAAGTGTCTGACTCAGTCTCGTCTCTTACTTGAGTACATGGTAACCCCTTAGAACCCTCCATACTTTCGAGTCTAGGTTCTCCCACGACATCTTGATCGGACGTCTGTTCAACCTCCAAAGACGTACTTGTGGCCGAGGTCAAGGAGGCCTGAAAACTGGGCTCAGCATGTAAATCTGTGCCTGAAGATGGACATACCTCCAGATTGACAAGCACCTTGGGAGAAACATCTGATGGTGGAGGCACAGCAAAAGCCGCAGACTGACATTTCTTGGCCTTGTGCTTCACTGGCTTGGGGTCGGACTCAGAAGTAACTTCCATATGCTTAGTTAAGAACTTAAGTCACTGGTTTTCTAAATAAATAGCAAGAGAAGAGAGCCTACTTCTAAGAGTCTTAGGTATGAAGGACTGGCAAATGCTCCAGGAATTGTGGTCATGGTTAGGCCCTAAACAAGAGAGAACTGTGAATGGCTGTCCTTATGTGGAACTTGTCTTCCACACTGGCACTTGCCCTTACTGGATGATATAACCAAAACAGTAGTATGAGAAAATATTCCCCAATGTGGCACTTACCTGGCAAAGACAGAATTCGCAATCACTTAAAAGATCAGGCTGATGGTCAGAATGGTGTTCTGACTGGTGGCAGAAAAGTTCTGAGGATGGTACATGCACATTTCGCTTTTATGGCCTACATCCGACTGCAGCCTACTTGCAACATCTCATGTATCCTACAGTAGTACAAGACTTCTGTATACTGGCCGACAGCAGGTCGCCTTCAGGCAGAAGAACAGTCAGGTTAAGAATATTGCAGCAAGTGAATAGAAAGACATCTGGACCTTACAAATGAAGCCCAGGTTTGAGCAAAAGTTGATGAATCCACCACAGAAACTTGAGCCTGAGACAGTGGAGGAAAGATACCAGGAAGTCCAGGGGGTGTTAATGTTTGAGCCACACTGAGTTAAGGTAACACTAAAGCTTTAAGATATGGAGCCTGGTGAAAGGGCACATGGGAATGGTAGAAGCCATTAACGCGACAACCCTGAGAAACTCCTTGGCAGAAAGAGATGCCAGGGATAAAAGGGAATGGAAAAAAGCAATTACAGACATAGCTTTGAGAGCAGGCAGAGTTGCCAGCATGGGAACTGTCTGAAGCCTGCAAGTGAGGAAAATATGACCAGACTCTGTAATAGGGAAGTAGTGACCTTGAGATTCTGAAGCAAAGAGTTGGGGAAAGAATAATGAATAAGTGGATTGTCTAGATAAGGAAGGCTCTGAATTCTTGGAGCATCACAAAAAACAATAACAGGAGCAAAACATTTGGTGAATACCCTTGGGGCAGCAGAAAGGCCAAAGGGCAAAGCAGAGAACTGAAAATGGAAGGACAAACAGAGAACTGTAAAACGGAATGGATGGGGATGCAAATGTATGCACTCTCAAGATCCAAAGATAATAGAAAGGCCAGGGGTAAAGGAAGAGGAAATAATGCCAGCAAAAATAACATCGGAAAGGAATAAATCTTGAGGAAAGTGTTCAGCATGGAAAGATCGAGAATTGATCTCCACACGTCCACCTTTCATGGGACCAACAACATCCTAAAATAAACCCCCTTCTCTTCCTGGGCAGGAGGCACAGACTGAATAGTATCCTGAACAAAAAACTGAAGAACCTCTGGGAAATTAGAGAGCTGTTCCCAAGGAGCCTGAGGAATGCCTGAAAAGGGAGGAAGGAGCTTCCAAACCACAAAATATCCCTGACAGATAATAGACAGAACTCAGGAGTATGAAGTGAATCAAAGCCAATTTGGCAGACAGAGAAAGCCAGAGGGACAAGGGAACTTGGCCAAGGGAAGAAGGAAACAAACTGTCAAACAGAACTCAGCTTGTCCTGGGAAAGCAGGTTTTTGGGTGGGAGAAGTCTGAGCAGACTTACTAGGAGGCACATGCCTAGAACCCGACTTGCCCTTGGGAGGAAGAAGCCTATGGACAAATGCAGACTTGGGAGGGATAATTCCTCTATAACTTGTGAATAGGCAAAACAAAAATATGTTTCAGCTCCTACACAGCTTTGTCCTTGTCCTGGAGAGACTTGAAAAGCTCAGCAGCAGAACCTAAAAGATTTTTATAACCTAAAAGCAAAACTTAAAGATGAGGCCAATAACAACACACACAACCAAACCAAAGGTGGTAGCTTTGGAAGAGGCATTAGCTGCACCCCAGCTGTATTTGAGTGAGAGGCGGGCAAACTGAGAAATACAGGCTAGTAGGGAAAGGACTGACGCATCTATATCATATTATCGTACGATGTAAACAGCGAACGCTAATTCATCGTACCGATAATATCGAAACAACAAAATATCGAACAAACGGAACAGCAAATTTTTTCCCAGTGAAAAAATTCGCTGCACCGTGTAAAAAAAAAAAAAACACAAATTTAAGCGGGGGGCTGTGCCCTCCCATCACACCCCCTACTTAAATATACCAACTCCGAGATCGCACCATAGTGGAGGAAATGGCAAAGTCCCGAAGACGGCACACCAAATTTTTTCCCTGGGAAAAAATTCAATGTTCCGTGACTTCACTATTTTGCCATTTCGACAGTATCGGATCGACTACATAGCATTCGCTATTTAGTCCATTCGATAGAGTCATATAGACCCAGGACTGAAGTCTTCCCCTCAGAATCAGCAAAGTCAGAAACTATCTTAGAAACTAGAGAAAGGACAGCCAAAATATACCTGGTCATACGAGTCTGGTAGTTAGTGATCCTAAAAGATAAAGTGGCAGCAGTATAAACTTACTTGCCCAGTCCTTCTATAGCCCTACTATATCCTTATCAAAAGGCACCTGCTTGGTAGAAGGCAGTAACTTGGATGGATTGTCAGAGAAGACAGACACTACAGAAGGGTCAGCAGAAGGGCATTTATAAAGAAATCTTCACTCCTCAGTCATTTTACAGAATCTATCTGCACACCACAGGCACTTTAAATAATCTATCTGGCTTCTTAGATGCAGGAGGCTGAGAGTCAGAGGATGCAAATGCTGCCAAGAAAGTATCCGGAAGGTCAGCCAGAACAGGAAGAATAGCTTGGGAGATGCCATCTGTAGGACCTCATATCATCTTTTTTTTTTTTTAAACTCAGAGACTTGAAAACAATCCCACTTAAAATAATCCATCATACAGCCAATGGTATCCCTAAAGGAGAGCTCCTCTAAGGGGAAATCTGGACTTCTGGAGTACTCTTCCTCTGAACCATAGTCCAAGGGGGAAGGAATATGAGAAGTCCCCCCGAGTCCAGGTTCTCATCTGAGGAATCCAGTTCCCTAGGACTCTTGAGTGGGGTGGAAAGAACAAGGAGGAGCAGGACAGAGACCCCTTGAGGAGGCTTCAAGACAAAAAAACATTAAATAAACCCTGAATGAACTCCTGCAGTTCTCAATGGGGTCTTTAACAGGGCAAATATGATTTGTTTTCCATTTCTTTTTTCTGTGGGATATCTGATGAAAACGTCCTCTGAGAGTCAAACCCTTGGGGAGATTCAATAATGATCATAGGAATCTCTTCCTTAAACAAGATCTGAGGAATCCCTCTTGGTCCTTCAAAAATAATCAGTCGAGGCTCCCCCTCAACATTAGGTACAGATGTCTGAAAAGTCTGTGAGGATGTGCAAGAAGCCAGATCCATGACAGCCTCCAAATGGTTTGCTGCAGAGGAATCAAACCACCACCAGACGGTCCTCCAGGCTTTCACCACCCTCGAGAGAGATGCCAGGGGAGGCATCATGGCCAACAGCAAGTCCTCAGGACAGGAAGATTACACCACAGCACCCCGAGCCAATAAATTAAGACACTGGTTCTCCAGTATATGGACAAGGAGGACAGATGACTATGTACGGTCTTAGGCACAAACACCTGGCAGACAGAGCACTGCATATGATCGTGCGAAGCACCCTAACAGAAGAGACACTAGTCACAACAATCTTTATTGGGAATCTGCTTCTTTATTGGGAATCTGCTTCTCACACTGACATTTTCCCTTTCTGTTTGACATGAACCCAACAACAACAAAAAATAGACAAAAGACTTAAAACCACAATGGGGCACTTATCCGAAAACACGGTTTGGTAATCAGTGCAGCAGATGGGCATTCAGACCTACATTCAACAATGGCATTCAGACCGGCAGCAAAGACGTTCTGAGTGTGTGCATCCATATGTCACCTTTATGCCCTATTCCTTGCACGTGGAATGTGTGTGTGATGTGTGACATCTTTAAGTGCTAAAGGTTTTGGTATACTGGCCGGATGTTTATCCTTGGCATGAAATCCTTTTGGTAAAAAGTACTGCAGCAGTGATATGGAAAGACATCCAAGAGTACCTCCTTAAAACAGAAAAGTACAGTTGTGTACCTACCATAAATGTAGATGTTCGAGTGTATTCACTGTTGCAGTCATTACTCTTGGGCTATCCTGCTGGCAGGCTACCCGCAGTCGGCCTGAATTCCAAAGTCCTGGTCCAGCGTCAGTTGCTGTCGCCTCTTCCCTGACGTCAGTGCACCAGGCGTATAAAAGATGCAGCGGACGCCATTTTCTTCAGTCTTTCTTGCCATGCGGTGCCCGAAGCAAAAGCAGTTCACTAGTGCCAGTCGGCCGACGGCTGAGATTTTCAAATCCGAATGATAGAACCGAAGTCTTCATTAAAGCTAAGTACCCTGTTGGGGAAACTTTTTTCTTGCTCCAGACCGATGTCAGAAAAAGCTAACAACTGTATTTCTTGTGGGAAGCAAATACCTCATAAGGATTTTCACTCTTACTGTATTCCTTGCCTAAGCCCTGACCACAACGTTGCTAGCTGTCAGTTTTGTGCTAGATTTAACCAATGCACTATTAAGCATTGGTTCGAGACTTAAAGACATCCAAGAGTACATCCTTAAAACAGAAACAGCTGCTGCCGTAGAAGAGGGATCAGCATCACAGCCGCACCTTATTTAGTCTAATGCCCTTTGTGTAGTAGAATTGAACATAGTCTGCACTGTAGTTTGTCAGAATCAAGAATAGCAGAAATAAGCTTATTCATATCATTAAAAACAGACATCTGGTCATAAGGTTAGTTTAGTTTATGGCACAGAATGTAACAGTTGCAGAGGTATATACGTCTTTCCCAATACCTACCTACAGCCATACTGTCCTATCATTTGGTGGAGTATTTGTAGACGTAAGGTGTTTATAGGCTTTGACAGACTCCACTAAAATTACAACAGGGCCCAAAGGAAGGAAATTTATGTGAATCTGGGACTTTATAAAATCTACTAGGTTTTTAGACTGCTGGTGGCTATGGCTCAAGTGTCATGGGATGCAAAGTAGATGTTCGAGTGCTAATACAGCTGCAGTCATAACAGATGGGTTTTCCTGCCATCAGGCGGGTCCGCGGTCGGCCGAATTCCAAAGTCTAGGTCCGGCGTCGGTTGTCGTCGCTTCTTCCCTGACATCAGTGCGACAGGGGTATAAAAGAACCAGCCGACGCCATTTTCTTCAGTTTTTCTTGCTCCAGATGTCAGGTACCCCCAGAAGGAAGGCAATACATAAATTTATGTAATAATGCAATGCAATATAATCAAAAAACAGTAGTTGCAAGCAAATACACCATAAATGAATACCCCAATCAGGTTGTATGAGGAGGTGTTAGCCAATGGGCCTGTCCCAAGAGGGGAAAGAGGGAGGGAAACCTGGACTGCAACTGTATTAGCACTCGAACATGTACATTTATGGTAGGTACAAAACTGTACTATGTTCATCGTGCATACAGCTGCAGTCATAACAGATGGGTAGAATCCCAAAGCTAAAAAAGGGGTGGTAGGCACTAGGTGGAACTAGGAGGAGCCAGGATGCCCTGCAAGACTGCAGTGGCAAAGCCTGCTCTAGTTTTGGAGTATAATGGTAGGTGGTTGTGCCTGGAGAAGGTATGCACAGAACTCCAAGTGGCTGCTTCCAAAATATCTTTGGTAGGAACCCCTCTGAGGAAAGCTGCAGAGGTAGCTGTGGCCCTTGTGGAGTGAGATCTGATGCCTGCAGGTACAGTTTTACCATGAAAAGAGTAACAATATCGTATGCAGTGGGCTATCCATTTTGAGAGTGTCTGTTTGGAAATTGGCTTCCCTTGAGATCCTGTAGCATAGGACACAAAGAGTTGCTCTGATTTTCTGAAAGGCTTTGTTCTGTCCAAATAACGCAGCTGTCTGTGGATGTCCAAGGAATGTAGTAGCCTCTCCCCTTTGTTTTGAGGATTAGGGTAAAAGGTAGGTAAGTGGATAGCCTGATTCAAAGCTACCCTGGATACCACCTTTGGCATAAAGGACGGATTGGCTCGTAAGGAAACTCTGTCCTGATGGAAAATGATGAAAGGCTGCACAGCCATGAGGGCTTGTAGTTCCGATACCCTGCGAGCTGAGGTGATAGCCAGAAGGAAGGCTGTTTTCCAGGACAAATATTGCAATTCTGTTGAGGCAGCTGGCTAAAAAGGAGTCAAGGTCAGTTTTTCTAGAATGAAATTGAGGTCCCAAGCAGGTACTGGTTGTTTCCTCGGGGGTTTTATATTCTTAGCCCATCTGAGGAACTGTCTTAAGAGGGGGTGAGAGAATAAAGGAGGATCAGTGTTGTATTCTGCAGAAATGGCTGAGGCATGGATTTTGACGGAGGAGAATGAAAGTCCACTGCCAAGCATCTCAGCTAGATACTGTAATATTTGAGGTAAATTCAGTATTCCAGGATTCTGGCCTTTTTTCTCATTCCAGGCACAAAACCGTTTCCATTTTGCGGAGTAAGCTTTTCTAGTAGAAGGCCTTCTGGCCTCCAAAATGACATCCTGCACCTCCTTGGAGAGTAGGGTCTGTTGTCAAGTTAAGGAATCTTCCATGTGGCCAGATTGAGTGTTTTCAGCTGACTGTGAAGAGTTTTGAAGCTGTGCTGAGTCAGAAGAAGAGGCATTAGAGGTAGGGTCCATGGTGGGGAATGCGTCAGGCTCCTCAGGAGAGGGTACCAGTGTTGTCTTGGCCAGTCTGGAGCAATGAGAATCATCTTTGGTCTGTCTGCTCTGGTTTTTAATAGAACTTTGGGCAGCAGAGGAAGAGGTGGAAAGGCATAAACTGTCATTGTTGTCCAACTGAAAGAGAGTGCGTCCACTCTGCAGGCCTGTGGATGAAAAGTCCTTGAGCAGAATTTTGCCAATTGGTGATTTTTGTGGGAGGCAAAGAGATCTATGTCTGGCCTTCCCCATGCTTGAATTATCTCTGTAAAACTTGAGGATGCAACTTCCATTCGTGTGGATCTGTCATATTTCTGCTTAGGTTGTCTGCCAGCGTGTTTTCCTTGCCTGGCAAGTACTGTGCTTGAAGTTCGATTTGTAATTACAGAGCCATGTTCCAAAGAGACATGGCCAGCCTGCATAGGGGGTATGAATGGGTTCCTCCCTGTTTGTTTATATACCACATTACTGTGGTGTTGTCTGTCCTTATCAATAGTTGACCTGGATGCAGAAGGTCTTTGAAAGCTATAATAGCATTTATTACTGCTAGCATTTCCTTTTGATTGATGTGTAGGTGCTTTTCTTTTGGGACCATTTGCCCTGAATGCACCGATCTGTCATGTCGCCCCAGGCGTAGTCCGAGGCGTCTGTTGTGATGACTTGATTTGCTTGAGGCTTGCAGAATGGGAGACCTGTGTTTCTTTGGCATGCTTGAGCCCACCACAGAAATTCCTTTTGAAGACATGGAATCAGTGGTATTATTGTTTCCAAACTGTGGCTGTGTTGAGACCATAGGTTTTTCAGGTACCATTGAAGTTTCCTCATATGCAGCTTTGCACATGGGATTAGTAGGATGCAAGATGCCATGAATCCCAGAGCCTGCAGGATTTTCCTTGTAGTCAGCCTGGTGAAATGTGCTAGTTTTCTGAAGTATTGAGTTAGTTGCCCCTGTTTCTCTGGCGTGAGGTAGGCCATCTGAGTGTTTGTGTCCAAGCTGGCACCCAGGAAAATTATTGTTTGGGAGGGTATTAACCTTGATTTCTTTTTGTTGACTGTGTATCCCAGAGAATTCAACAACATTATTACAAACGCCAGATGTTTCAGAAGTATGTGCTTGCTGTCCACTTGGATCAGGCAGTCGTCCAAATATGGGTATATTTGAATCCCTTGAAGTCTGCAGTAGGCAATTACTGATGCCAGGCATTTCGTGAATACTCTGGGCGCAGTAGATAAGCCAAAGGGCAATGCAGAGAATTGATAATGGGTTGAACCTGCAAGAAACATGACGTATCTTCTGCAATCTTGTCCGATTGGGACATGCAGGTATGCCTCCTTGAGGTCCAATGTTACCAGCCAAGACTCCTTGCCCAGCATGGGAAGAAGCTGCTGTAATGTGAGCATCTTGAATTTTGGCACAAGTAAAAATGTGTTTAGGATGGATAGGTCCAAAATAGGTCTCCAATCTTTTCCCTTCCTTGGTACCAGGAATAGTCTGGAGTAAAAACCTTGACCTTGTTCTTGTGTAGGTACCTCTTGAATAGCTTTCGTGTCCATGAGATCTGAAATTTGCTTTTGTGCCTCTGCCCTTTGATTGTGTAGCAGGTTTGGCATGCCTCTCATTTTTGGAAGGGTGTGAAAATGGAATCTGTAGCCTCTGTCTATAATGTCCAGGATCCATTTGTCTTTTGTGACAATATGCCAATTTTTCGAAAATAATGCCAGTTTTCCGCCTAAAGGTGCTGCCATTTGAGCCTTGCTTGGCATGCAAAGGGGAAAGTCATTGGGTCTGCTTTCTGAATGGCTGTGAACTATCCTCATAACGTCTTTGTGTAGGAGTTTGCCATTGTCTGCCTCTAAACGATCCTTGAGATTGCCCTCTGCCCCTCGGGCGCCTGTATCTACCTCTTTGGGGTCTGTCCGTGGCTGGAAAGGACCAATTTTTGGAAGGCCAATTTCTACTGAAGCGTGGTGGCTGTACCTGTAGGAAATATTTCACTGTTTGCATTGATTTAGCCTTTTCCTCCATTTTCTTTAATACCTCCTCAGCTTTAACACCAAATAATACATCCTTTTGCAGAGGGGCACCTAGTAATTTAGCTTTGATATGATCTGGTAAGGTTTGCTCTTTGAGCCAGGCATGTCTACGCATGACTGATCCTGTAACAGCAGCTCTACATGAGGCCTCTAAAGCATCAAAACCACATTGCAAGGTATGTTTACCCACTTGTTCTGCACTATGCATCAAATCCTGCAACTCCTTCAAATCTGGTTGTTCAGGTTGTGACATTTTGCTTCTCAACTGTGATAACAGAAACTGTTGGTACTTTAACATATGGAACTGGCAGTTTAATGCCCTCATTGTTAAGGTGGCCGAGGTGTATACCTTTTTCCCCCACCTTTCTAAAGCTCTGGAATCTCTCTCTGAAGGTAATGGATTTTTAGCAGTGGAGGCCTTAATTCCCTTGGGGCCCTGTGAGATAGTTTCTGGGTCAGCCACATGGCTTTTGTATAGGAATTGGTGTGAGTCAGGAACCCGGTAATACCTGTCAGGCTTGACTGGGGCTGGAGGTAAAGAGTCTGGGTTAAGGCAGGCCTCCGAATACACATCATCTAGAATGTCTAAGACAGGAGGTATAGCCAGAGGCCTGTGCTGAGGGAGCAAGAGAAAATCCCTAAGCCTTTTCTTGGAGTCTGAGTACTCTTGGCCTTCTCAGTGGAAGTGTTATCTCAAGGTATGCAAGGTTTCCCCAAAAGAGTAATCCTCAGGGGAGACAGAGGAATGGACTCCTCTGCATCAGAATCTTCAAAAGGGGAGTATGAATGTTCCTGGTCATCAGAATGCTCTGAAATAATGGAGGCCTGGTCCGAGGAGGATTCTTCCTCCACTCTGGGCCTTTTGTCCGGGGGTTGAGAACCCTGATAAGAGTAATCAAATCCTCAGCCATTTTGAGCATCTGCTTTTTAGGCATGGGGCCTTGAGAAGGGCCCTGTGGAGCTTGTCTCTTAGTATGCATGGCTACTTTAGACTTAGTGAAAGCCTTGATGGAAAAAGAAAAGGAAGACCTGAAGACACCTTGAGAGGTGGCAGACCTGTCTAAACTCTGAGTTTCACCGCCAAGAGTGGCGTCAGTATCGGTAGTCGGGGTGTGGGCCGAAGAGCCTGCGACCTCGGGTACAGTAGACACCGCCAATTAAGTGTCGTTGGTAGTCAGGGGCTGCGTAGGCGCCTCACTGAGAACCTGACCACCTGTAGTCAGCTTTGGCGTGGTGCCGGTAGAAGCCGTGGACCTCGTATGTCGGTCCTTATCTTTTCGTCTTTTACTCAAAACTGGAGTAGGAGTATCCGACGACATAATGTAATTAAATTTTTTGCCAAAATAGTGCTGGGCGAACTCCGCCCGACGCTTAATGGTGCGTCTGTTGAATGTAGCACAAAAACGACAGGCCGAGAAGTCGTGGTCTGGGCCTAAGCAAGGAATGCAGAGGGAATGAAAATCCTTATGCGGTATTTGCTTCCCACATGAAATGCAATTATTAACTTTGTCTGACATCAGTCTGAGGCAAGAAAAGTTTCCCCAACGGGGTACTTAGCTTTCAAGAAGACTTCGGTTGCAAAATATTCATAATCTCAGGAGCTGGCCGACCGCACTTGTGAACTGCTTCTGCTTCGGGCACCGCGCGGCAAGAAAGACTGAAGAAAATGGCGTCGGCTGGTTCTTTTATACCCCTGTCGCACTGACGTCAGGGAAGAAGCGCCGACAACCCACGCCGGACCTAGACTTTGGAATTCGGCCGACCGAGGACCCGCCTGACGGCAGGAAAACCCATCTGTTATGACTGCAGTTGTATGCACGATGAACATCAAGATGGTGTGTTGTAAAGCATCCAACACAGGAGGATTACCTGAAAGATTTGGAACATCCATGTTTAACAAGCCTTAATATCTTTATAAACATCAGAAACCTATTCGCCTTCAAAGTGGAATGCAGTACCATTTTGAAAATAGTGTTACCAAAAGATAATTCTTCCAGATGAGACACAGGTGAGTGCCTTCATCATCGAATTCAAATCCAGTAGGGAATTGCATCGGGAAAGAATAAACTAATGATTCCACATCTTTCCACATCTGAATCCAAAGACAACTTCTGGGGAAGTGTCCCTCTTTCTTTTCTAAGAAATAGAAGACAGACTGGAAAAACTGTGGTGGCTTCAGAGACATAAGGGCTTTGAAAAGCCTTTGAGAAACTTTTTACTTACTTTATGGATCAGGCAGAAGATGAGTAATAAAAAGGGAGATGTGCTCTGTCTTCCTTTGTCTGTGGATACCCCTAAAAAAGAGAAAGTAGGTGAGGAGGAGCAGAATTCTGACATAGCTCTGTAAGGGTACCTGGGATGTCATCTCAAACCAGTATCTAAAGTATGCCTTCTGCTCCTCTCAGAAACCACCAGCAGTGGGTTCCCAATTCATAGTGGTTGGGGGTGCCTGAAAGCTGGACTTTGTTGGCCTCTGGGGATATCGCAACAGAAGGAGCAGGCAGGGACGTCAAACAGTCTGCAGCTTTATCCTGTACCTCAAGAGAGACACCAGACTCCACTGAACAATAAAAACTCTTAACTGTTTAGGTTACTTAATTTTCCTACGTGGCTGCTACGGGACTTCCAAGAGTGCCAAATTTGAGGTAGATCTTCAGAGATGCTACACAACTTCTTGTTTTATGAACAAAAAATTTACAAACAGAGCACTGCCATGACTGAAGTCACATTTTCCTGCTGACATGAAATTGAGCAAATTATGTCAAAAATTAAGTGAAACAGGAGCTGTTCCAATGGGGATACTTACCTGCCCACAACAAATAGAAACTGGTGCAGGCCATAAGGTTAACAGACCAAGTTGAGTAATAAAATCATTCTTCATGGACTGATGGCAAGAATGTTCTGACCATAAAAGAGACCATCAACTTATTTCCACATCCACCTCTTCAAAACAATAGTGCTCCTTCCCAGGAGCGGCCCTAGGTCAACTGGTGCCCTAGTCAAAAGGGCTCCATGGTGCCCCCAACCACATTACCCAGTGCCCCATACTCATCTACCTACACCAAATAAATACTGGAAAAGTGCCCCTGGTAGACCAGCGCCTAGGCAGCCGCCTTGTTGGCCTGTGCCTAAGGCCAGCTATGCTCCTTCCCCACTCTATTACCCAGCTATGATGACATATTTAATTTTACTGCAATAACTGAAAAGCAAACTAAATCTTTAATCTCAAAACTAGACAACAATGGCACATAATTCTGCAAACCATATCCAAAACTGGCAGAAGCAAAGAGTGCTAAACCTCCTCACATAAATGTTGATTCTATCATTAACTACTGTAAGCATTCAATCAATACTCCCTTACTCAAAGTCCACTCACTCCTCCATACCTAAAGACTACAGATAAACCTCAAATCTTTGCCCTATTACAAAGATGACATACCAACATTTATTTAAATACAAATAGTTATGGTCTTCTTTGTGATTGCTAACATGGTTTCAGAAGTTCTTTTAGTACACTGACTGCACTAGTCTCACCCACTGATACCATCTACTGTAACAGTAATGAAGGTCACATTACTACTGGAGTGTTTGCTGATATGATTCAATACTCTGAGACAGCAAACCATAGCCATATACTAGGGAAACTTCAAAAACTTAATTTCAGTGAACACACACTACTTTGGTTTAAAAGCTACCTGCAGGAAAGAACCTTTCAAGTCTGCAATAACAACATGTTATCTTAAAAGGGAACACTTAATTCTGGAGTACCTTCGGCCTCACTGTTACATCCCTCTTTTCCAACAAAACTCTTAATTCCCTGTGACTTACCACAGACACAATTTAGTGATCTATGCAGGTGGCTCCATAAAAACAGACTCAAAGTTAACACTACCAAAACAAATGTTATGCTGTTCTATACCACCTAAAATAAGCATCTCTAACTGCAATCCATGTACTGGAAAAGTATAACATCACCTCTAATTTTGCACATAAGACATACCTTGGTGCGACACTGGACCCCTTACTAAATTTCAATAGTCACACAGACATTGTCACCGCCAAAATAGAGCTTCACTTCTTCCCTTCACAGTGGCAAAAACGGCATTATCCAAAAAATGTCCTAATAAACAAGACTGAGGATGTCCTACCCAGACAGCCATTCACTCCACATGCAATACCCAAAAATTCAGGTAGCTGAAAATAAAATATTTAGATTTGCCTTGCTTGCAGAAAATGTGACACCACTGCATCCTACACGATAAGACACACTGGCTGCCCATTACTAGCAGAGACTTCTACCTACTAGGTACTACTACTACTTCTTTCAGCTTTTCCCGGTTAGGGGTCGCCACAGCAGAACTCCGGTCCACTAATGATTGGCAGTAGATTTTTTTACGGGTGCCGAGGTGCCAGCTCGATGTCCAACCTTCAACTAAGGCATGCCCATTCTACGCATGTCTTTCAAATGCCACTCGACCGCGGGGAGGACATGCAGACTCCACACAGAAGGCACTCCAGCTGAGTATTGAACGGGAGAACCTCTTGCTGTGAGGCAACGCTACCGCTGCACCACCACGGCTTCCTCTACCTACTAGGTACTATTCTGTTTAAAATTTGAATACCTGGCTATTGTCTACCACTTAAGACACAACTACAAAATAAGGGAGCAATGCTACTTGTTTAGAAGCAGGCAAGAAAGCTCACTCACACTAGTCAGGCCTATATTCAGACTAGCAATTGAAGAAAAAGCCTTCCCTAGGATTGGACAAGCCATATGAAAGCAACTACCTAAAAACTAATGTCTTTCGGCTTTTCCCAGTTAGGGGTCGCCACAGTGGAGCTCCGGTCTGCTAATGATTGGCAGTGGATTTTTACGGTGCCAAGGTGTCAGCCCAATGCCCAACCTTCAAAGAAGGCACACCCATTCAAGCAACTACCTGCTGAAGTAAAAAAAAAAAAATAGTTTCATAGTTTGGTACTAGGCTATCTGCCCTGGGGCATTTATAAGCCTAGCCATAGTGATGTGGCTTTCGCCACCCCATGTAATGGTACAAAAGTGTACAGTATAGATTTAGAATACTGTGCCTCTGTCTAGTAGTGACACAGAGATGACCCTTGGGGTAAACCTATGATCTCCCATCCACTCGTCAAGATTTCTCTTGAAGAGAGTCAGTGAGGGGCTCTGCCTAACATGAACTGGGATTCTGTTCCAGAGTATGGGAAGCCTCTGAGTTATGAATCTGTCCCTCCAGCATGTCCTATTCATATTTGTGCTGAGGTTTAAATCTTTAGCTCTCGTGGTTCTGATGGATTTGGATTTTTTGAGGTGGAGCATGTCCATCAATTCCTGATTGGACATGGCCTTGTACGTCAGGCACAGATCACCTCTGAGCAGGCGGTATGCTACTGAATAGAGCTGGAGTTTCTTTAGTCTGGCAGCATATGACATATGTTGGGGACCCTTGATCCTCTTGGTGAGGTACTTTTGGGGTCTCTCTAACTGTTGCAAGTGCCGGGTGAGGTACATACCAAATGGGGCATTGTACTCAATCATGGGCCTGATAAGGGAGGAGTATAGGGGTACAATGACCTCCTTTGATCTGGATGTGAATCCCTTCATGATAAGGTGGGCAAGGTAGAAAGTCTTTCTAACCACTTTGGCAACGTGGGTGTCAAATGAGAGGTCACTATCCACTTGGGTCCCCAGGTCTCCAATTACTTTTTCCGTACTCAGTGGGTTACTGTCTATGTGATAATTTGTGGGTACTTTGTTTTTCCCAAAGGGGATGACTATACATTTTTTGGCATTTAGTTTAAGGCCATGACTCCGGCACCAGTTGTCCGTTTCAGTGAGGCCTTTCTGTAGGATGTATGTGTCAGCTGTTGTATCGACTTTGGCACCTAGTTTGCAGTCATCTGCGAACTTTGTCAGCCACAACCCTCCCATGTTTGCTTTCACATCTGAGAAATAAATGCCAAACAGGAGGGGTCCCAGGACAGAGCCCTGTGGGACACCACTTGTGACTGGCTTTGAGTCTGACATGGCTCCAGCGATTTTGACTTTATGGGTTCTATCCTTTAGCCAGTTTGCCACCCATCTTGTGACATATGGATTTACATTTAAGCTGTTGAGCTTGTCTATGATACCAGAGTGGAGTATTGTGTCGAAAGCTTTAGCCAAGTCCAAGTAGGCTGTATGGACTGCTTTGCCCTCGTCAATGGCTCTAGTGACTGTTTCGAAAAAGTCAACCAGGTTCAAAAGGCAGGATCTGCCCTTTACAAAGCCGAACTGGGTGGGATCAAGTGTCTGTAAGTCCCCAATGTCTCTGTTTATGAGTTCCATAATGATTCTTTCCATAGCTTTGCAGACCAGGCTGGTTAAGCTTATGGGGCAGTAGTTACCAGGGTCTGTAGAGGTGCCTCCTTTGTGGAGTGGGACTACTGTTGCTGTACGCCAGTGTTCAGGTACATATCCTGTAGTAAGGCTAAGGTTAAATAGCATTTTTACGCGCGGGTTTAGCTCCTCTCGGAGTTCACGTAGCACGCAACCCGGGATACCGTCAGGTCCCATTGATGCTGTATTTTTAGCTTTGCTGAGGGCGGTTCTCACCTGGACATCTGAGATGACAGGGAGGTTACATTCAGCTGGGATAAGTATTTCTTCTTTTGGGGGTGAGGGAGGGGAGAAATTTGCACTGAACCTGTCTGCCAGAATGTTAGCAATATCTGTGGGTTCAGTGTATTTTTTGTCATTGTGAACCAACTCTGAACATATCTGAGGGTTTCCGCCCAGGTTTCTAACATAGCTGAAGAAGGCCTTGTGGTTATCTTTAGTGTCCATAGTGATTTTTCTCTCAAAGTTGGCCTTGGATGTTTTTATGAGAGAACATAGCTTTCTACTAGTGCTGATCAGAGATGCCTCCTCTTTATGGGATTTTGCTCTGTCGTGCAGTAGCTTCCTTCTTTTGTTATACAATTTGTTTATGGCTGGGGTCCACCAGACAGGACGCCTGCCCTTGGTGGAGAGGGTCTTGGTTTCATTTGGGATTGCATGATCCATGCATTCTTGGAGATGTCCGTAGAAAGCATATGTGAAGGATTCTGCATTGTGGGATGTGGTTTCCACTGGCACAGTGGGTTTAAAGGATACCATCTCAGTTTTAAGAAGTGTAAAGTCGGCTTTTGAGAAGTCTTTCACTGTAGTCTTTTGTGTTGGGGGTGGAGGTGGGATATGTATATCCAGGGTGATTAGTTTGTGGTGAGATCTCACTAGTGAGGGGTATACTTCCGGTGTGGAGCACTTTGTCCACATGTTTGTGATGATCAGGTCTAGTATATGATCTCCCCTTGTGGGAGAGGTGTCTAGCTGTTCCACTGCATTTGAATTTATGAATTCCAAGAACCTTTGGGCTAGGGTGTTTGGGCTAGAATAATGCACCCATTCTATGTTAGGGTAGTTGAAGTCTCCCAATATGATGGTGTTTGTGAGACATTCATATCCTCCAATGTCTTCAGGAAGGCTGAGTGGGGTTCCTGAGATTGGGAGGGTGGTCTGTAACATGCTACCAGTTGTATAGCAGTTTTGCCTATGGTTAGTTGCACCTGGATGGTCTCTGATGCTTCATGTGTTGCCACTAACCTGGAGGTGTGGGTGTCCTTGATGAATATGGACACTCCCCCTCCCTTTTTGGTTTGGCGCGACGGTTCGGGGGGAAAAGCATGATACGCGGTATAGCCTGGTAGCGCTGGGGTGCTCTCAGGAGCCTTGAACCAGGTTTCAGTTACTGCACAGACATCGATGTTCTCCATACTGAGGAGTGCTTCGAGAGCCTGCATCTTGAGATTTAGACTTCTGGCATTGAGCAGCATTACCCTTAATTTTTTTCCATTTTTGTTTTCTAAGGAGGTGGGTTTGTCTTTTGAGCCTTGCCTAAAAAAGGCACTATGGGGGAAACAAGAGCCTTAGCCAATATCCGGAAGCACAGTGGTGACAGATGCAAGCCGTCCCTTGTGAAGCAGCGTGGCTTGTCCAGCATGTCATCCCAAGCAGACAGACATTGGATCCCCCTAGAATGACACCAGAGTTCACCAAGCATACAGCCTAGAATTTATTAAACCCAACTATGTATGCTTTAAATGAAGATAAAATGGTATCATCTAAATACATGATTGCAACACACTAACTTGAAAAGTATGACTGCTACCCTTTTATGGCAAATATAATTACTGCTATTCTCAGTGGATCAGTCCTGTAATTGTGTATATTGTTACATTTTGTGTGCTTTTTTATGTTAAGTGCAAACCACTGGTAGTTGAATATGTATTACTATACTGTACTAATGTACACCTGTACATAGGTTGGTACTAGGCTATCGGCCCTAGGGCCTATACAAGCCTAGCCATAACAATTCCCTGGCTATTTCTTCCCACACTATTTACTTCCCTGGACCTCTGTCTAGCAGGGCGACTGACGTTATCCCCGGGGTGAATTTCCTTTCTCCCATCCAATCATTAAGGTTCCTTTTGAAGAGGGCCAAAGAGGCACTCTGCTTGACATGTATGGGCAGTCTATTCCAGAGTCTGGGGAGTCTCTGAGTCAGGAACCTAGCCCTCCAGCATGTTTTGTTTATTCTGATGACAAGATTTAGATCCCTGGAGCATGTGGCTCTGCGGGATTGGGATTTCTTTAAGTGTAGTATGTCCAACAACTCTGAGTTTGACATGGCCTTGTATGTTAAGCAGAGATCACCTCAGAGTAGACAATATGCCACAGAGTATAGCTGGAGTTTTTTAAGGTGGTCAGCATAGGGCATCTGCTTTAAGCCTGTGATTCTTTTAGTGAGGTATTTCTGCGGCCTTTCCAGTTGTTGCAGATGTCTTGAGAGTTAATACCAAATGGGGCGTTGTATTCTATAATGTGTCTAATGAGGGATGAGTACAGTGGGACAATGACCTCCTTTTTTCTGGATGAAAAGCCCTTAGGTGTGCCACATACAAGGATTTCCTGGCTGTTGTGGTGATGTGGTTATTGAAGATGAGACCACTGTCCACCTGTGCCCCTAAGTCTCTTATCACACTTTCGGTGTTTAGTGTACTGCCACCTATGTGATAATTCATGGGTACATGTTTGTTCCCAAAGGGGATAACTATACATTTCTTGGCACTGAGCTTGAGCCCATGGCTCTGGCACCAATCATCTCTTTCTGTAAGGCCCTTTTTTAGATTATCCACATCATTTGGGGATTCAATAATGGCTCCCAGTTTGCAGTCATCTGTGAACTTTGTTAGCCAGAGTCCCTTAGTGCTGACCTGTACTTTAGAGAAGTAGATGCCAAACAAGAGAGGTCCCAGGACTGAACCCTGAGGTACTCCACTTGTCACTTGTCTGGAGCTGGATTTAGAATCAGCTACTTTTACAGTGTGGGTTCTGTCAGTAAGCCCGTTGGCAACCCATCGAGTGATGTAGGATTAATGCCCAGCTTAGTAAGTTTATCTATGATTCCACAGTGGGGGATGGTGTCAAGGGCCTTGGCAAGGTCCAGACAGGCTGTGTGGACTGCCTTACCCTCGGCCACGGCTCTGGAGACTGATTCGAAGAAGTCAATAAGGTTCAGGAGACAAGATCGGCCCTTCACAAACCCAAACTGGGAGGGGTCCAAAGTTTTAAGGCTGCCAGTGTCTTTGCTTATAAGTTCCATGATAATGTGTTCCATGGCCTTGCAGATCTGGCTCGTCAGACTGATGGGGTGGTAGTTCCCGGGATCCAAGGTGGATCCCCCCTTGTGGAGTGGGATAACTGTAGCTGTGCGCCACTCAGTGGGCACGAAGCCTGAGGTGAGGGCATGATTAAACATGACACTTAGGTGAGGTGCCAGTTCATTTTGTAGTTCAAGTAGTACACAGCCCGGGATGTCATCTGGTCCCATGGATGCTGTATTCTTAGCTTTGGAGAGTGCGTTTTTTTTACCTGTGTGGCCGTTATTACCAGAATTTGGCAATCTTCCAGTACTGAGATGGGCCCTTTAAGGGGTGAGAGGGGGGTGAATTTGGCACTGAATCGATCTGCCTGGATATTGGCAATATCCTTGGGATCAGTATATTTAATGCCATTCCGTTGTAGCTCAGAGCAGATCTGAGCATTGCCATTTAGATTCCTGACAGTTATAGAATGCCTTGTGGTTGTCTTTGGAATCTTTGGCAATTTTATTTTCGTAACTAGCTTTGGAGGATTTTATGAGGGATCTCGGCTTCTTACTGAGTCTGGTAAGGGAGTTTTTTTGCATCCTGGGATTTTCCTCTTTTCTGCAACAGTTTTTTTTCCTTTTGTTGTAAAGTTTGTTTATGGCAGGGGACCACCAGATTGGCTTCAGTTTTTTTGGAGGAGAGCATCTTGGTTCTATTTGGGATGGCACAATTCATGCATGAGTGAATGTGCTCGTACAGTGCCTTAGTGTAGGACTCAGTAGTCAAACTTTCCGTTCCCGTCTGCATGGGTGTCATGAAGTTTGTAACTTCTGACTTGAGTAGCATGAAGTTGGCCTTGGATAAGTTTTTTTATGGAGGTTTCCTTGGTGGGGGTGGGGGTGGGATGTGGATATTAAGGGTGATTAGCTTATGGTCTGACCTGACCAACGAGGGGGTGACCATACGTGTGGAGCATCGATTTCCCATGTTGGTAATGACCAGGTCTAGGATATTGGAGATTAGTTGATCCAGGGCATTGGAATTTATGAATTCCAAGAACCGTTGGGCAAAGGTGTTGTGCATGAGTAGTTTTCCCAGTTAATGGCAGGGTAGTTGAAATCACCCAGTATTAGGGTGTTTGGTTTTATATTAATATTTTCCAGTATGTTTAGAAAGGTGTAGTGAGAATCTTGGGGCATGGTGGGGGATCTGTAGCAAGCTACAATTTGGATTGCAGTCTTACCTAGTGTTAGTTGCACCTGGAGAATTTCAGATGCATTGTGTTGGGCAACTAACTTGGTGGTGTGAATATCCTTGGTGAATATGGACACTCCTCCACCTTTAGTGTTTTGATCCTGGTTTGGTAGCCGAAAAGTGTGGTAAGAGTTGTAGCCTGATATTACAGGGGTGCTCTCTGGAGCCTTGAACCAGATCTCAGTTACTGCACAGATATCGATGTTCTCCATTTTTAGGAGTGCCTCGAGAGATTGCATTTTGAGGTTTAGACTTGTAGCATTACCTTCAGATTTTGCATGCTTGTACCTGTTGTCGTGAATGCTTGTACATAGGTCGTGAATAAAAAGGGTCAGTAGATCAGCTCACTAACCTGGTTGTTAAAACTGAAAAACAAAGTAACATCTTAAGTGTATATCCCATATGTGCCAGCAGTCATGTGCACAGGTCATAGGTCAGACATATGGCACCAGAGGAAGGAGTGTAAATCCCACGCCTCGCCAGTACGGTATGCCCGGCCAAATCAATACAGAAGAAAACACAAGAGGCCAGCATGTGCAGCTGTGAATAATTTAATATATAATAACTAGACTTGAGGCATAAAATGCCACTAAATATATATAATCTTATTCAAACCGGTTTCGGCTTTACAGCCTTCCTCAATGAAAAAGCATTTCACATTCATACAACACTCATGAATATTTATACATACCAGCAACCAATAGAAAAATGGTACGATCCAACCCTAAGGCTGGTGTTTCTATTAGTATATAATACATATATACAAAAAAAGTTTCGTCATCAAGATGAAATACTTATGTCACTTATACATGAAACATAAAACAAACAAAAAGTATGAGTATATATATATATATATATATATATATATATATATATATAGTATACATATAATAAGAAATAAAAAATGAGATACAGCAGATATGTGATTTTTATTAATCATACTAGTTTATTCTTTGGATCTACTTTAAGCCATGCATTACTATTTTTGTGAATTACTACTTAATAACCATATAATATACCTATCCCTATGGTACTGAGGACCTCATGATTTGTTATATATCCCCACTACAATACAACATTTACAGGTTCTTTATTTCATTTTTTATTTCTTATTTTATATATATATATATATATATATATATATATATATATATATATATATATATATATATACTCATACGTTTTGTTTGTTTTATGTTTCATGTATAAGTGACATTATAAGTATTTCATCTTGATGACGAGACTTTTTTTGTATATATGTATTATATACTAATAGAAACACCAGCCTTAGGGTTGGATCGTATCATTTTTCTATTGGTTGCTGGTATGTATAAATATTCATGAGTGTTGTATGAATGTGAAATGCTTTTTCACTGAGGAAGGCTGTAAAGCCGAAACCGGTTTGAATAAGATTATATATGTTTAGTGGCATTTCATGCCTCAAGTCTAGTTATTATATATTAAATTATTCATGGCTGCACATGCTGGCCTCTTGTGTTTTCACCAGAGGAAGGAGCCCAAGCTTTTGAAACTGGCCAGACATGCAATATTCTTAGCAGGATACTTTCAATTAGTAAGCAATAGTGCAACAGTGATCTAATGAAAAACATCATCAAGTTTCAGTTGTAGATGTTTTGTTTTTAACTTCGATATTTAGAGATCATATTTCTGAGGGCCAGTCACTCACACTTTTCACTTCTGTCATGAAGCCACTGCAGAAATAAGCAATATTTTGCCAAACCAGTGTAACACTGCCCTCTCTTATCTTACAGTGTGTTGTTAGATTGCTTTGAACTTTTTCTTATATTCAGTGAGACGACTGCCAGGTTGCCTACTGGGATCTTGCATATGAATTTGACCTTGGTTTCCATTATGCATAAGCGGCTGTGATTCTTAGCTGCAATGGGAGTGGGAATATGCCACCAGGGATGCATGTGAAATGATGTCCACATAACAACGGACTGATGGTAGTAGGTGTAGGTTGGTCAATGACCATAAAATACATGTTATCTCTTGGGGGAATTTGAGAATTCCTTGGAACTTCACTAGAACTGCTCCCTTATAAAGCTGAGTATTACTCCAAAGGAAACACACTAAGTAGGGTAGGCTGGCAACAGGAACTCTTCATAATTAGTATCATATCCCAAAAGAGAGCAGATTTGGAAAGTATACATTAAGTCATCAATTTTATCCTCAAGGCTGGAGTCTGGCATCAGCTTTGATGAAGGAACACACTTCCTTTTCATAGAAACTTGACAGATAGTGGACAGATAGTGGGAATTAGCACCTTCACCATGCAATATATTCCTTTGCCAATGTTCTGTAATCAAAACTGGCCAAGTGAGATGGCAAACATATGGCTGCCACAGGATCCAACTCCTGATCCAAAGCTGGCAGGCCCCTGAATGCGTAGGTGAACGGTTGCCCCAGACAGCATACAAACACTGGTTTGATGTTTCATGCACAAAAAGGATGGGATTACAAAACAAACAAATAAATAAATAATGAATTTCTTTGTCAAAGTACCCACATGATTTTTTTAAATTTTTGTAAGAATTATACACATCTTCAAAAGGCAATTAGTCAGACCTGCCACATGAATGAGCTGTTTATTATGAAAATGCACTCTTAGCAGGCTATACAGCTCAACAAACAAGCAACTCCATTTAACTTTCAAAATTACAAAACTGATTAAACTTTTAAATTGTAAGCCACATTATTTACTCTTCCTGTAAATTTAGCATTACAAACCTCATTAAATATGTTTTTATAGTAGCAGATATTCTTCATATAGTCCATGGTGCAAGGTCTGATTTTTTTTTTGGGACAGCAATGTGAGCAGCTAAAAACAGAGATCTTGGCTGGGAAAGTGCTAACAATATAAAAAGCCATTTAAATTAATAAAATGGTAGCATGATTAATTACCCTAACACATATGGCATTCAGGAGAGCTGTTCAGTGAAAAATAGGACAAAATGATAAAATAAAAAAGAAATAAGCCCTTACTCAAAAAGGAGACTGGCAGCAATTTGGTAGAACTCCAGGAAAAAGCAGAAAGGACAGCATAAAAAATTGCATTAATCTCACTAGGGAAAAAAACAAAAAACATATCAGAAGTATGCAGATATTTAAAATCGGAGGTACTTTACTGGACTACTCTACTACTAATAAAAAAACTTCAAACATTTTAAGATACCCTATCCAGAGATTTAGATGAGATCACTGAAATATAAGCGATGGGAAAAAAAAATAATAGGGGTGGGAGGTTGGCATAATGGTTGAAGTGTTTACCTTATAAACACAAGGTGCAGTGTTTGATTCTGACATGGGGTAATTGGCTAGGCTTATAATAGCCCACATGGGCAGTTAGCCTAGTATTAACCTATGAACCTAAGAAAGAAAATGGCAGAACAACAGATGAGAGATGAAGAAATAGCTAAAACATGGATGGCACTATTAAATCGATCGTAAACAGACCATCTAGGTTTTACTGCATTCCAGGACAGGTAGAAGAGAAAGACTGTAAAGACTTCTTGAATAAGTGCCTTAATAAATGGACTGAAGAGTTCCTTGTAAGGCATCAAAACTGAAAGTGCACATATAGTTAAAATACCATGTGGTGCACCTAGAAATCAACCCAGTCTCATTCGCAAACTACAAACATTCCAGTAACAGGAGGAAATTCTTTCCATTCTTTCTACACCGTAGAAAAAAGGGGCCCATCTTAAAGTGGCAGACAAAAGAGTACTCACAATGATTTTTCACCTCATATACACACCAGGAGAAATATCATTAATGCATCCATCAGGAAATGCAAGGAGATGAAGCTTTGATTTAAACTTGTTTACCTGGCCTCATTCAGAGCTTTCTAACCACTAGGTCCAAACACCTATGGGGACCCTGGCCAATCTCACAGAGAAATGAATTAAAGGAAGGAGGAAGTGGAAAGAAATGATGGGGGAGAAGAACTCAGCAAGTCAGTGGGGGAAACAAAAGTACCTGCAAAAAAGCATTCTCAGTCCTTCCACAGAAAGATGATCGAAAGAACAACGGAAGTAAAAGAACGTTCAAACAAGTGACAGACTTTGCAAAGATAAATTAACTTTATATGTTGACCAATGTTAATAAGTAAGTAGCCTGTACAAAAATACCTGAATAAAACATGGGAAGTGAAAACTGAAATGGATAATCTTACAAGTCAGCTGAAATTGTACAGTTGTTAACAGTATGTATGTACAATGATCTATGTTTTCAATAAGATACCTGTGTTTGAGATAGTAGAAAAATTAGAAGTTATTTACCAAAACTTAGCATCTGTGTTGTCCTTTTTCATTCTTCCTCACAAATGGGTTCGGATCTGACCTTCAGATCCAACTTGGCTGTAAACAAAAGACTTTGGATCCAATACTTAAACTCCTCCCTCTACCTATAATGCTCTATTCTCTCCCCAATTCCTCTGATCGAGTTTGCTGCCTAATCTTCCAATTTATACAAGACTTAGAAAAAGTTAGGGCTCAAACCTGGAACTGAAAGGTTCCAATACCGTCTAACAGGTACTTCTAGGGTAGACACGGCTGGGGGATGGATGGGAGGGAAAGTGAGGAAGAATGAAAAAGGACAACACAGATGCCAACTTATGATAACTTCTAAATCTGATGTTGTCCCTTTTCATTGTTCCTCACAAATGGGACAGAATCCTCAGCTATGCAGCCCTTGGGAGGCCATCATGGAAGGACAAGCCGGCGCACTGATCAACCAAAAGAAGCTCTGCTTCTAGAGACAATGTCCAATTTGTAATGTGTAACAAATTTGTGAGTCATACACAAAGTGGCTGCAGCACAAATATAATCAATGCAAGTCCAAGACGAAAAGGCAGATAACACAGCCATAGAATGAATGGAGTGAACTCTAGAAGGGGGTCATTGTAAAATTATCCTTTTTGAGAATAAACAAGTGAAATGTAATCAGTAATCTATTTGCCTAGAGTAAGTTTAGGTACCACCTGGCCCAAGCGGCTAGGGGAAAAGGATACATTACTTGTACATTTTGGAAAAAAAAGTCTGGTAATTGTATGGACTGGTTAATGTTATTCTCCATCACCACTTTAGGAAGAAAGTAAAGATTGTTCCATAGAGATACTCTGTCCTTATGAAAAATAATGTAAGGAGGCTTAGCTGATAAGGCCATAAGCTCAGAAATTCTTTTTGCCAAAGTAATAACAACTAAAAAGTTAGTTTTCCAAGAAAGAAACTTCATATTGCATTTGTCTACTGGTTCAAAGGAATTTTGAGTTAAACCCTGAAGAACCACCATAACATCTCAAGGAGGAGAGGGGTCCTTTATTGGGGGTCTGAGAAGAAAGACTCTCCTCATGAAGGCTTTACACAATCTGGACAAAGCCAGAGAAAGGGATTTGTTTCCAGAATGGAAATTAGAGATCTCTGCTAACTGAAGCTTAACAGTAGAAAAACTAGCTCCATCTTAAGAAAAGAGTTGTTAGGAAGAGAAGAATGGCCAAAATAGGTACCAAAAAAGACCAATATTCTGGTTGGAAGCCCAAATAGAAAATCTTTTCCATTTGCTTCTGTAAACCTTCTTGGTAGAACCCTTCTGGAAGGCCAAGATAATCTCACGAACTAGGAAAGCAAGTCTGGCCTGTCAAACTATTACTGGAAGAAGATATGCCATGCAGTCAGTTTGAGGGCATGGATACTGGGGTGTTGAATTCTCGATGGATGAGACAGGAGATCCTGAGTGGGCTCCAGTAACTATGGAGTCTATGGAGGATATCTCGAGTCAGACCAGAGGAGGGGGAACCATACGTGTTGAGGTCAGAAGGGGGCAATGAGGATAACGGAGCTCTTCAGCCTGCTTGCTTTCTGTAAGAACTTTGGAATCAACGGAAGAGGGGATAAGCATACAGGAGACCCGGGGGCCAATCGTGAAGAGCATCCCTCAGTGACTCTTCCTATCAGAGCAAAATACTTTCTGCAATTGCTATTGAGGGGTGAGGCAAACAGGATGCAGCAAGGCTGGCCCCAGTGGCTGGAAGATCAAATTCTCTAGTGATTGACTGAGAGACCACTCATGAAGTATCAAAATGGCCCTGCTGAGCCTGTCTGCCAGTTTGTTGGTTTTCCCTGGGATGTGTGTTGCAATGAGAAAGTGTTCTAAAGCAACTGCCCATTCCCAAACCCTCATGGCCTCTCTGCAAAGGGGGTAAGATCGGGTTCCTCCTTGCTTGAAAATGTACCAGATTACTCACATGTCTGTTTGAAATGCAATAGTCTCTAGAGGGAGAACATCCTGAAATGCTTCTAATGCTAGCAGGACTGCTCTCATCTCTAGGACATTGATATGCACCTGGTCTCCAGAGCAGACCATGTGCCTTGGACCATCTTTCCCAAGAAATGCACCCCGAACCCCAGTAGGGAAGCATTTGTGGTCACAGTGGCAACTGGGGGTAGAAGTGTAAAATGGTCTGCCCAGAAACAAGTCACTGGACTGAATCCACCACCAAATATGATGTTTGCAGATTGGGGTGAGTCTTATGGGAAACAATAGGGACTGATAAAGTATGGAACACTGCGCTACCAAAGTCCATTGAAGGGTTCGCATAAAGAACCTTGCTAGAAGGACAAGAAGTATGGCAGCTCATATCGACCCAAGAGTTTGTAGTACTAATTTGCTGGAGGAGATTGGTGGGGTAGTATGGCCAGAACTTGAAGTCTTAGGGATGTGATGCGATGGAGAGGTAAGGACGCCACTTGAGTTGTAGTGTTCAAGAAGGTTCCTATAAATTTCAGGGTCTGTACTGGGACTAGTTTCGACTTGTTATGATTTATTGAGATGTCTAAGGTATTGGGAACCTGGAGCAAGAAGTCCCTGACTTGTAGTAGCTGATGCTTGGATGGGGCAGTGAGGAGCCAATCACTGAGATACGGAAACACCTGGAATCCCCTGAGCCTCATGTAAGCTGCCACTACTGTCATGCATTTGGTAAACACCCTGGGGGCTGTGGTGAATCCAAAGGGCAGTACTCTGAACTGGTAATGATTGGCTCCCAGCTAAAAGTGTAGATGTCTCATGGATCGCCTGTCCATTTTTATGTGATAGTAGGCATCCTGGTGCTCTACAGAGCACATCCAATCGCCCTTGCACAGAACGGGCAGAATGGACTTAACTATGACCACTCAGAACTTTGTCTTCTTTACATACTGGCTTAGGTTGCTTAGATCCAAAATGGGTCTTAAGCCCCCTATTTTCTTTGGCACTATAAAGAAGCGGGAGTAAGTTCCAAATCCTATCGCGTTGGGTGGGACCTCTTGGATGACACTCTTCTGGAGCAAGTTTTGTATTTCTAGAGCTGCATCTTCCTTCTGACTGGGTGGAATGTGGGGAAGATTCTTCTTTTGGACAAGAGGAGGAAGGGAAAATGGCATGTAGTAACCTCTGGATATTATTTCCTAGCACCTGTGAATTTTTTGTGATTTCTGTCCTGGCGTCGAGGTGCAAAGAGAAATGACCTCCTCCAATTGCTTCCAGAGGTGGACAGTCGGGCAATGCTTCAGGAGTGCTGATAGGGCCTATCAGAGATGGAATCTCTGAAGCCCTAATTCTGCAGGCCTCCTTTGCCTCAAGGACGACATCTTCCATTAAAGTTTCCTCCTCTGCCTATGGAGGTATTATCCCTGCGTGAATCCTGGAAAGTTCCCTTTGATTTTTGGAAACACACCTTCTTACTACCTTACTGGTTTCTAGAGAAAGTGCACTGAGGGATAGAAAACTTGATTCCTATGGCAGAGTCTTTCCTTCTTGTTCACTGCAGGTGAGTGTGTCTTTAACTGATGTCCCAAACAAGGAAGAGCCATCAAAAAGGGCATTGACAAAGGATGTCTTGAAGGGTTCAGCAAAGTTGCATATCCTCATCCAAGCATGTCTCCTTATAGTTATGCTTGAACCGGCAACTTGTGAGGCACCCTCTGGTGCATAGGATATCAGCCTCATCGATGCATTATAAATGGACAGAAGAGTGGCCAGTTGTAAATAAGTCTTTTTGAGATCCTCTGCAGACATGGACTCAGAGTATTTGATAGTTCCTTCATCAAATCTCACCGTAGCAGAGTAAAGTGTGCCAAGTAGTTTAACAACCTCAGTGCGAATGTAGTTGAGGTGTGCACTTGCTTTCCAAATCTGTCTACTGCTCTGGACTCCCTGTTCAGTGGATGGACAGAGGATGTTTGTTCAGCTAGCTCCTTCTTGGTGGCTGCTGCCACCGCTATAACATCAACAGAGACTTCCTTGCTAACAATGGTACCAAAATTAACAACGCTTTTAGAAAAGAAAGAGAAGTGAAAACCCTGACACCAGTGACAGATACAGAGGGAGGAAAGGAGCAGTTACAACCTAACATTAAAAGAATTTAAGAGAAACTAGGGAAAAGGTATTCCTTATTAGCTCGAGAATGAAAACCTCCATCTTACCACAATGTTGCCAAATGACATCTGAGGAGTTAGAGAATAGAGAATTATTGGTAGACGGAGGAGCTCGAGAATTGGATCCAAACCTATTTGCGAGGAAGAATGAAAAGGGGCAACATCAGATATAATGTTTTAGCCATTTTATTAAAAAAGATTAGCTTTAAGTAGTCTGAGATCAACAGGATAGTGAGGAGGTGGAGCCAAACTTATGAGGTATGCAGGCTGTTGAGCAAACATGTGAATAATTAACCTGGGTATACAATAAAAGCAAATTTGAGTTAGCACTAAATATTTATAAAACAATTCAGTAACTCAGACAGGAAAACATAAAAAAAGTATAGTTCCTTCATGTTTTACTCCCAAATGTTGTCCCTATGTGTGTAAATGTGGTTAATGGCAACTCAATTTCTTTAGTCACTCAGCAGCATAGTTTCTGTAGCCGAGGGAAAAGTCCAGGAGCACAAGAGAAAAGCCAACAGGTTTCAAAGGGGAATCCCTCACTTAGGTCAGCAGAGACTGACAGAAAGGGAGTGCAAAGCAATCATGAGCCATCTAGACTATTAACAACCCAACAGTGCATCACACCCCTTGCAATAGGTAGAATAATGACAGGAGATTCTTCAAAACAGTAGCTACAAATGAAGCTCTAGACCTCGAAATCATATCCAATTTGTAATGTTTGGTAAAGGTATGCAACACAGACCAAGCTGCTGTGGGTACAGACTTCATCAACGGAGGAGTTCCTAAAGAAAGCTGCAGAAGTGGCAAAAGACCTAAAAGAATGAACTTTTGGTCTGCATGGCAAGGGACAATTACTTATTTTATTTAACATTTAAATAGAAGCACCAAGCCAAACCGATCCAAAGCAGAAGGCTTTACTGAACATACGAAAAGCACACAGACAAGAAAAACACAAACGCTGCCAGATATTTGCGTTTTCGTAAAAAACTTCATCAGATGCAAACCCATTCATGTGATTAATGACTACATTTATAGTCACATCAATTTAAGATATCCAATAGCCAAACAGCACTAATCAAATATTAAAATTCAAATATACAGTTATTTCACACACATCATCCCACTAAGTAAACCACCTTACTTAATAGCTGAATAGCCATAAAAACATAAAATGAATATTGCTTCAGTATTGTTAAAAACAAGTTAAACAATCTAAAATCAGATTTATTAAAAATCACAAAAAAATAAATAAATAAAAGGAATACAATTCATTACATCTACCATAACAATATCCCCATCTTGTGGGTAAAATCAGTAACTGCATACATCAACTTAGAAATGCAGAAAATCCATGAGAAGAAAATAATGCTAAATATAAAAATTATATGCAAAATAGTAATCATAAAATAATGTAAAATACTGTGATATTTTGAAATAATATTATACATTAATAAGCCTGGAGTTGCAAAACTCTACAATCTTGCTGAGCTCATTTTAAGTACTGGGGCTAAAGAAACATTTTTGTTCAAGCCTGGAATTTGTTTACTCTAGGACGAGCTGTCAGTACAACTCCCTATACTCAATACGAGCCTCCCATAACCCCCCCCCCCGACATCCACAGGGACCTCTTCCAAGACAAAAAAATAAAAATTTTGCCCTTGGACATTCTAAACTGTGCCCAGTATAAGGCATTCCTATTGTTCTTATTTTTCATATCATTAACATGTTAATATATTCTCCGTTTTAACTTCCTTTCGGTCTGACATAGAATGCTGTACAGCGGACACAATTTGCCAAATATACCAACCCTTTGGAGTCACATGTTCCTAGCTTCCAGATCTATTTTACCATCGTTCTTAATATAAGGACATAAGGAACATCTACCACATTTTCCCAATGTCCTTATATTAAGAATGATGGTAAAGTAGATCTGGAAGCTAGGAACAGATTGATCCATGGTAAATCATACACCACATAGGAACATCTATCACATTTGAGGTTGTGGTGGTGCAGCGGTTAGTGTTGTCGCCTCAAAGCAAGAAGTTCTCCGGTTCGATTCTCGGCTGGAGTGCCTTCTGTGTGGAGTCTGTATGTCCGCTCCGTGGTCGAGTGACACAAAGACATGCAGGTAGGTGCGTGTGTGAATGGGTGTTCCTTCTTTGAAGGCTGGGCATCAGGCTGGCACCTCGGCACCGTAAAAATCCACTGCCAATCATTAGCGGACTGGAGTTCTGCTGTGGCAAACCCTAACCGGGAAAAGCCAAAAGACATTAGTTTTAGGAACATCTTCCACATTTAAATGTTCCCACTTTGCCCCGGTTTGAAACAATGTGAGTTTTATGTTACATCAATTCCTTCAAATTCTGTTCTTTCCTAAAAATACATTTAAATGGGATACTAATCAATGCATTGAGATCTGTTACACTAGAGAACCTGCTCCATTCCTTTTTCAGAATATTTTTAACAACATAGGCATCCCCAATGAATTCTATTAAAAAGGCTAGTTCAAAATTGCTGGGAAAAATAGAAGTTATGTTCTTACCATAACGTTCCATGTTAGTTGTCTTCTTCTCGCCTTCTTCTTGCTGGATGGGTTCGGAGCCACCTCGCACTCTAAAGCTCGAGTTGGTTCCACCGCCTCGAGGCTCCTATATCCCACAATGCTAGGCGAGTTACCTCAGATCTCGTTTGTAAGCTAACCCCAGCTTATAACAGTAACAGTATAACTGTAAAACAGAATCCACCTCTAACAACAGGAAGAAAAAGGGTGACCTACATCCTGAACCAAGAAATATGCATAATAGCATATGACTAAGAAAGAGGTGGTAGAAAGAGAGGTCACGATCACAACTCCTCTAGGTCTGTCCAGGCCAGGGGAAGGAGGGTGAGAAGAAGAGAAGACAACTAACATGGAGCGTTATGGTAAGAACATAACTTCTATATGTTAAGTTGTCTATCTTTCATTCTTGCTGGATGGGACCGTCCTAGCACCTTGTCGGGTGGCCTAACGGAACAGACTCCTGAGAACAGTGGAACCAAAGTTAGCTCTATGCCTAGAAGCTAAATCCAACTTATAATGAGAAATAAAAGTGTGAGGAGTAGCCCAAGCCGCTGCACAAATGGTGTCAATAGGCAGTCTGTCTTGGAAGGCTAAAGAAGTAGCCAAAGCTCTGGTGGAATGGGCTTTAGGTTTATTAGGCAATTTTGTTGTCTAATTTCATATACCAGGGAAATCAAAGATGTCAGCCATCTGGATAATGATACCTTTGAAACTGAAAGTCCTTTTCTGCTTTCCATAGGAGACAAACAGCTGATCAGATTTTCTGAATTGTTTTGTCCTATCCAAGTAGTACCTTAATTGACGATGAACATCCAGGCAGTGTAATTTTGTTCAGACCTATTGGAATACTCTGGGAAAAAGACAGGGAGGTCAATGCTTTGGTTTAGATTTGATGTTGAAACCACTTTAGGCAAAAAGGGACGGGTTAGTTCGTAAGGATACTCTGTCCTTATGGAACAAAAGATAAGGAGAACGACAACTGAGTGCTTGAAGTTCTGAAACTCTTCTAGCTGATGTGATAGCCACCAGAAAGAGAGTTTTCCATGATAATAATTTCAAGGAACATGAAGCTGCAGGTTGAAAGGGAAGAAGCAAAGAAGCAAGAACTAAATTTAGGTCCCAAGGAGAAGGAGGATTTCTTATAGGAGGTCTGAGAAGAAAAACTCCTTTCAAAAAGGCTTTGCAAAGTTTGTGGGACATTAGGGCAGATTCAGAAATACCCACATGGAAGTTAGAAATAGCTGCCAATTGAACCTTAAGAGTAGATGGAGATGAACCTGCATGGAAGAGTTCAGCTAGAAAATCAAGGACTAGTTGGATGGAAGCGGTGAAAGGATCTATGTCCTTTCCTTGTGCCCAATATGAGCGTTCCACTTACTCAAATAAATCTTCGAGTGGAAGATTTATGGGAGCTATCAATATATCTCTAACAGAGTGAGATAATTGAGGAAGCCTGGCTACGGTTGGAACTGGAGGAACCAAGCAGTGAGGTTCAGAGAGGGAGGGAGCGATGAAACTGACCCGACTGGTGGATCAAAGATCTGGAACTAGGTCCAGATTCCACGGTCGCTCAAAGAAATCGATGTAGAAAGGGAACCACACGAGGCCAGTAAGGATCAATGAGGATCAATGAGGCCTTCTGAGCGATAGCTTTCTGTATTACTTGAGAGATCAGTGGGAAAGGAGGAAATGCATACAGAAGTCCCCGGGCCAAACTTGGACTCCCTGCTGGGTTGGCCTGGTAAAGGGAATAGAGTGAAATATTCTCTGCACTTGCTGTTTTGGGGAGTAGCAAAAGATCGCAGCAAGGCTGACCCCACTTGAGAAAAATTTCTCTCACTACAGAGTCTTTCAGAGACCACTTGTGAGGCATGAGTATAGCTCTGCTCAACTTGTCCGCAATGTGATTGGACTTCCCGGGGATGTGCGTTGCTATCAGAAAACGCTGAGAAGAAATCGCCCATTGCCACAGTCTGAGTGCTTCTCGACAGGGGTATGATCTGGTTCCGCCTTGTTTGTTGATGTACCACACTACAGACATATTGTCTGTCTGGATTGCAATTGTTCCCAAGGGAAGAGAGTCTTGAAGGGCTTGCAACGCTAAAAGCACTGCTCTCATCTCCAGAACATTTATGTGCAAGTGGCATTCGTTTGGTTGCCATGTGCCCTGGACTGTCCTGCCCTGATAATGCCCCCCCCACCCGATCAGGGAGGCATCCGTTGTCAGAGTAGCAACCGGAGGAGGTGGAACAAATGGTCTTCCCGACAGGAGCTGGGGGGAAGACATCCACCACATGAGATGCTTTTTGCACGCTTGCGTGATCATAATGGTGTGAGACATTGGAAGTTCCTGGTATGACCATTGAGTAAAAGCATCCACTGAAGGATCCGCATGTGGTATCTGGCCAATGGAAGGAGAGGTATGGCTGCCATGATTCCCAACACCTTTAGAACTAACCTGGCTTTGACTCTGTTGTTGTTGAGAAGAAGTGACACCAATTTGTGAATGTCTGATATCCTTTGGTGAGTTAGCCTTGCAGACATGTTTATAGTATCTAGATTTGCGCCTATGTAGGTAATAGTAGGCGACAAAACAGACTTTTCGCAATTTATTGAAATACCCAGTTTTGACAAGCGAAAGTATAATCTCTGGCCATCAGAAGGAGATGCTTGGTGGGAGCTGTGAGAAGCCAGTCGTCCAAATATGGAAACACCTGGAATCCTTGTCGTCTCAGGTGAGAAGCTACCACTGCCATGCATTTGGTAAACACGCGGGCGGCAGTGCTGAGACGTAAGGGCAGGGCCCTGAACTAAAAATGGCTGGTTGCCAGCCTGAAGCGGAGGAATCTTCCGGAGCGTCTGTTCATTTTATGTGATAGTGCATCCGAAGGTCTATAGAGCAGTTCCAGTTTCCTTTGCCCAAATGGGGAAGAATGGATTGCAGCGTGACCATCCGAAATCTTGTTTTCTTGACTGATTTGTTCAAGACACTGAGATCCAAAATCGGTCTCCAGTCCCCTGTTTTCTTTGGAACTAAAAAGAACCTTGAGTAGATTCCGGATCCTTGTTGGTCTGCTGGCACTGGCTGAATTGCTCTATTTGCAAGCAGTTTTGATATTTCCAAAGCTGCTATATCCCATTGAGCTGGTGGAACATATCGAAGGGATTTTTTGACTGATTTGGAAAGCGAAGAAAGGGGATATAATCGCCTTCGGAAATGATGGACTGTACCCATTTGTCTTGAGTCAGGGATAGCCAGGCTTCTGGGTACTGTGACAATCTTCCCCGACTGCCTCCGAAGATGGGCAGTCGGGCAACACTCAGGGATGCTGAAAAGGCTTGTCAGGAAAGGCTTCCCGATTGCCCTGGTTCTCTGGACCCCTGCCCCTAGGGGCGTCTACCATTGTTATTCCCACCTCTGCCTTTGGTAGGAAACGACTCTGTCGTCCAGGCGAAGTCCCTTGAGATTGTTTACGGAACCACATCTTCCCACCCTTCTGGCCTTTGGGGTAAGGCCTAGAAGGAGTCGAAAACGGACTCCGGCGGCAGAAAGGGTCTTGCCATCAGTCTCGCACCTAGTCAGGGTTTCTTTCACTTGAGGACCAAAGAGATGATCCATCAAAGGGGAGTTCGTGAAAGACGTCTTGAAAGGGTCTGCAAAATTGCATAGCCGCATCCAGGCGTGCCTACGTGAGCTACCCCTGTCCCTGCGTTCTGCTCGCTCCATCGGCCGCGCCAGAAGAGAGGGCATGGAGGAGTTGGATATGGAATTAAGGGTAGCCAGCTGCGTGTTCATCTTTCTTGGAAACCTGCAGCTGTAGGATCCTTTAACATTTCACTCGCTTCCTTGATCAAGTCCCTTTGAGACGGTGAAATGGCACAGGTAGTTCAGCGACGCATGGTAAATGTCGCTGAGGAGAACATCCGCTTCCCGTACCTATCCATGGACCTAGATTCCTTGTTAGGTGGATGGACAGGCACTGAAGGATCAGCCAGTTCCTTCTTTGTGGCAGCAGCTACCACCATAGCATCCACAGAAACTCCTTTTGATAAAAATTGCTTGTCTGATGGAGCTGTGATGAACTTAGAGGGTCTCCTGGGAGTGGGGTCCACTGAATCAGGAGCCGTCCATGCCTTCTTAGCAACCACCTGCATGAGGGGGTCGAAGGAGGGACACCCAGGAGGGGGGAGGACGAGAGCCAAATGCCCCAAGATACACAGATTCGTCCTCCGAAGGGGTGAGGGCTGGCCAATTTCCCTCTGTTTCAGGATCTCCAGAATGTCTGCAAATGAGACATCTTCAGAAGGGGAACGGGAACCCTCAGAATCATCCAAATCTGTGTCTGGCGTGATAGACTCAGGTGAGTCAATGTGTTTCCTCTTGCAACTTCCTCTTCCGAGGGGCTCTTCTGCCAAATCAGGAGAGGCCTCGGAAGAGGATGAAATCCCACAGGGGCTCCTGAGGAGCTGGCTCTCTGCAGTCCGGGATGAGGGAGTGAGTCGACTTACCCTGAGGCAGCATAGAGGGAGGCGGACGGAGCCGACTGTGGAGTAGAGCCAGGCTCTAACACACTCCATGACCTCGAATGCACCCCTGTCAGGCAGAGCCAGAGGTCCCGCTCCGAGGAGCTAAGAACCCCCTCGGCACCGACAGTGATGGCTCCGAGGCCGATGTCGGAGGCGAACTCACCAGATTCTTCCGAAGACAATTGTCTCGGCTCGTAATCTCAGTTCCGCAGCGACCGGCTCGAACTCAAGAGAGTCGAAGGAGGAAAAAGTTGATGGACGGGGCAGGCATCGACTGATGAGTCGGGCTCTAAAGCATCTGGGCTAGTGCCTCGGACTTAAGTAGTCGACTCACTACCCTCTGAAGGTCATGATCGGACAGCCTCGATGACCTAGAGGAATGAGACCTTTGGCTCCGTTCAGACAGCAGGGGAGATCCTGGATGAGCGGAGCCAAGAGATGGTGACCTAGACCTCTTCCTAGTTGTCGGCTGGTCTGGTCGGAGCCGACACGGAAACCTCGGCTCCGAGCCAGAAACTGTGGACTGAGACTTATCGGCTCCAGCCGGCCGATAAAGGCAAGGTTGAGCAACCTGAGGTCTCGGCTCAGCCGGAGCGAAGACCTCGATGCCTTAGAGGGCTTCCCTGTTGAAACTGACAGGGAATCCTCTGGCTTCAGTAAGCCTCTAAGAATTAATTTGTTTTTCTTTCCTGCAGGACCCTGGGGCTGAAGCCATGGCACACAGCACAGGAGTCCTGCAGGTGCAAACCCAGACAATAGACAAGAAGTGGCGTCTGTCAGAGACATTTTCTGACAGCACGCATCACACTTCTTGAATCGAGACCTTTGCTTCTTTAGACATTTTCCTGACTGACAGGTGTACACAAACACTCACCCAAACACACAAGTTATACCCTGTCAGGAAAACAATAAATTTAGTAGTAATACTAGTATTTAAAGTACACTAAACTAGAGTAAACTACAAGAAACACAAACACTCCACTAGGGAAGGAAGGCCTAAGGCCCAATGGAAGAACCAAAGGTTCTATGGGAAAGAAGCGGAAAAATTTAGGTCGGGAATAAAGTTTTCTAATCTACACTAACTAAGAAAGAATATTAACTTAAAAGGGGTTTTAAAGAGTAATTTTACAAGAAAAAATTAACACTCACCAGGAACCGTAGAAACAACCAACCTGATCTGAGGTAACTCTCGCCTAGCATTGTGGGATATAAAGGGAGCCTCGAGCCGGTGGAACCAACTCTCGAGCTTTTAGTGTGGCGTCGGCTCCGAACCCATCCAGCAAGAATGAAGGCGAGATAGACAACTTAACATCTACTGTTGTCTAAATTCACAGCTCCTGTGGTTAACTCCTTACCTACAATTGGAGTAAACTTTTTTATATGTCCCGGTTTCACCTCATTATATATCTCATCTATCAGGTGGATTGGATAGCCCCCTATCTTTAAACATGTTGATTAATAAATTACATTGCACTTTAAAATCAAATTCATCAGAGGCAATTCTACGGATCCTGATAAACTGACCCTTTACAATACTCTTTTTCTGTGTTAATGGGTGGTCACTGTGAAAATGAAGGAAGGAATTTCAGTACACATCCTTCCTAAACACCTCAGATTTATAACAACTATTGCTCTTGCCAACAGCCACATCCAAATATTCCAATTTCACATGACTAACCTTAATGGTAAATTTTTAAAAAATGGTGGTAATGGCAATATAATCCATAAATTCATAAAATCTGGGTTCAGTGTCCACCCAAAAAATAACTATGACATCAAGGAAACTTTTATAAAGCACCCACGAGTCTTTAAATGGTGAATTCAGAATAAATGTATGTTCTCAAACCATCAGCACAATATTGACGTATATGGGAGCACACCTAGTTCCCATAGCTACACCACTAGTTTGTTGGAAAATTTCTCTCGAAGAAGAATACAAAATTGTTCCTTAAAACAATTTCCATTAAAGTTAAGCAGACACGAAATTCACTAAAACTCAGGCCTGAAAACTCACCAATTGCTTCTTCGAACCATCATCCCCACATTATGAACCATCATCCCCACATTATGGGGTATGCAACCAAAAAGATCCACGATGTCAAGTACTGCAAATAACACGTTATAATACAAGTCATTATTTACACATCTCAAGAAATCCCAGGAATATTTCAAAACATTACTATCGTCCCTTGGGATTGCTATCAACTTTATGTCTAAATACCTAGCCAAAGGTACTGTAATAGAGCCTTAAACTGAAACAATGGGCCTTAAAGGTGGATCCAGTATATTCTTGTGCACCTTTGGTATTCCAAATATGGATGGTACCCGTGGCCTGTCATTATACAAAAAAGTGTGTATACTTAGATCTACTAAACCTTCTAATAACTAATCATCCATTGTTAAATGTATTCGTTGTTCAGCTATGTTCATTTCATTTCTGTATACTCTAATGTATTTACTGGGGTCATTCAGAATTTCCATCATTTTGGCTTCCTAAATAATCGATCGCATGAGTACAGTCCCCCACCTTTATCGGGTTTCATAACCCTCAGGTATTTGTTACCCCTTGTCTATCTCAGTAAATCCTGCTCCTCCTTAGTGAGATTAGGGGAAAACTTGTTCTTCAGCACCCCTTTTCTAAGTTCACTCTAAACAAGCAATTCAAAATTCTTAAGCTGGGGGTGTAAAGGGGGGGTTAAAAATACTCTTCCTTTTTAATAATTCGGTTCTTACCTGTTCATCTTTCTGACTATACATAATTTTTAAATTAATTTTCCTCAAAAAGAACTTCAAGTCAATAATGACCTTAGAAATGTCAGATTTACATTTGGGGATAAAAGTAAACCACTTAGAAAGCAAATAAATACGTCTGATTTAACTCCAGGTCACTGTAATTAAAAATATTACAGCCTTAACAAGAAAACTCTGGCCAATCCTTGGTCAAATTATCATTAAGTTGGTCATCATTCAACACATCTTGGTCACTTAAAACCTCTCAGTGCCCCCTCCCCCCCCAAAAAAAAACCCATTGTAGGCCACTGTAGATTTATTTTATTTAACTGGGAAAGTCTGACTTGGAATGAGCCAATTTTCAGCGGAGGACCGGGAAGAAACATTACAGGCGCATGTCTTTGTAATGTGGGAGGAAACGGGAGTGCCCGGAGGAAACCCAAATGAATGCAGGAAGGACTGCAGACTGCACAAAAGGCACCCAGCCAAGAATCGAACCGGGGAACCTCTTGCTGTGAGGTGACAATGCTAACAGCTACATCACTAAGCCGTCTCTACACAGAATACACAAATTAAATACAACCAGGGAGTCGCATGGAAGGGGATACTTTTGAAACTTTAGTTGCCAGTCTGTTTATGGAAAAAGAACAGAATTCTGAGAATCGTTCCTGAATGGTTTAGTTCTGTGAAGATTATATCTTAATCATCTGTGAACGTCAACAGTATGACAAATACATTCTCTCTTGTTGAAAGGGTTTGGAAAAAATATTGGTAAATGAATAGGTTGGTTTACGTTTGATCTGGATGCCACTTTATGACTAAAGAATGGTGGAACTGTCTGTAGTGAAACCCTAATTCTTGTTACAGACCAACTATAGTGGAACAGAGGATAAGGCCTATAGCTCTGAAACTCTTCTGGCTGAAGTATTCACAATTAGAAAAACAGTCTTCTGTGAAAGAAGTTTCAATGGGGTAGAAAATGTTAGTTTCAAAGGGAGTTTTAGTTAGTGTTTACAAAGAAAAATTAAGGTTCTAAGAAGCAGCAGGTTCCCTAACTGAAGAATACAGGAAAAACGTGCCTTGTATTAAATAACTTGTGAGAAGACAGGGAATAAGAATCTACACCTTTGTGAAAATTTATGTGGCAGCTAACTGAACTTTGATGGTAGAGGAATTGACTGGTCTGGAATTGACAAACTGGAAGGGTCTGCTCCTTAAGTGGTCACCCAAAGGGAGAAACATTTCCATTTACTGTAATAAATGTTTTGAGCAAACTCCTGAGATGCAGAAATTATGTGGACAATTTCAGAAGGCAACAGAGTCACTGGCCATTATTGGAATTACAGTAACCATGTGATCAAGTTCGGGATGTATAAGTCTGGGTGAAATGACTTGGAAGGATGAGAGAGATCCTTTTTGGGATCCAGAAGCTAAGGGGTCTCCCTTATGTGAGGCCTTAGCAGGGTGAAACCAAATCTGCCTTGGACAGTACAGTGCAATAATCAGGATCACTGGCTATGCACCTTTCCACATCTTCTCAGCATAAGGGGAAGGATCCAATTCTACCCTAATTGTTGATGTACCAAATGCCAAACATGTTGGTGGTTTGGAAAGAACTTGCCCCTGGAGGCAAGAAATCCTGTAGTCCTTACAAAGGAAGGAAGGAAGACTGCCCTCATCTGCAAGATAATGATGTGAAGACTGACCTTTTGCTGACACCAAAAACCTTAGACCATATTGCCCTAAACATGCCCCTCATCCTACCCCAGAGAGGAGGTGTCCATGGTTAGCACTACTGATGAAGATGGCATGATGAAGGGTCTTCCTGAAAGAAAGAAAGGAAGCAATCAGCCAGTAAATGAACTTTGCACAGATGCATGATTATTACTTAGCAAAATGTAGGTCTAAAAGTTGTGACCATTGAACTCAGAGAAGATACTGAAGAATTCTCATGTGAAATCTGGCAAGCTGTACCCTGAGAATTGAAGATGCAAGTATACCTAGGACTCAATGGAAGTGTGTGTACTGAGTTCCTCAAGACCTGAATTCTATCCAAAGGAAGGGATACCTTGTACCTTGATGTGTCAAAGTATTATCCTTTGAAGTGAATCACCCAAACTGGTCAAATAGTCGACTGTTCATAGTTTACAGAAATTCCAAAGATAGACAGGGCTTCAGCAAGTACACTCTGGCTTCAAGCAAAAACACTCTCATTGCGGCCACAAGGAGTCAGTCATTTACATATGGAAATGCACAAATTCTTTTGAGTTAAAGATGAGCTGCAACCGCTGCCCTGCACTGAACCGGGGAGCTGTGGTGACATCAAAGGGCAGGGCTCTGAATGGAAAGTGACTGGCTCATAAACCCAAGTGGAAGCTTTGGCTATTTTGATATGCACAGTAAGCATCCCGAAAAGCATGTTCAACTGCCTGCCTGAAGGAAAGGTAGAACTGCTTCCACTGTGACTATTCTTAATAGGGTCTTCATTACATCTGTGTAGGCCACTGAGATCCACAATTGGCCCGAGATCCTTGTTTTCTGTTTGAACAAAAAAAATCTCAAATGATATCCTGATCCTCTCTGATCTGGGGAATTGCCTCAATGGCTCTTTTTTCAAAAGATAAATAATTTCCCTTTTGGATGCTTTTTGTTGGTGGGTGGGACTTCTGGACGTGACCAACAGGGTATAGAAGGGGGATGGGGAAACAAAATTGTACAGCTGCTGGATGTTATCCTTCTTACCCAACACTCTTGAGTGATGGCCATCCTCTCAGGGCAGTAGAGGGATAAATTATCTCCAGAGGGGAACAGCTGGACATCCCTTCAGGGACAGTTATACTGCCTGTCAGAGAAGGGACCACAATACCACAAACTCTATGTTAACCGGCACCCATGGGGACTGGTAGACTCCGGATAAGTGTAGCTTTGGGTTGCCTGAGAGTTACTATTAAAAACAGACCTGACAAATACTGTACCCTATACTATACCATACCATAAACACTGTATTGATTTGACTTTAATATTGAAATACAGTAATTAAAAACCTGGCTGAAATAATATTTTAAACTTATATTTCTGCTAGATAGCATGGCACGAGGAATGGTTTTCAGTGGCACGCTGAGTGGATTGGAATAGAATGAACTGAATAGAAAGAGAGAATGCATGTATGATAGCAGAAGCAAATATGTGTGAATGATAGGAGAGCTGTATGAAAGCTGAAGAGAGTGTGTGTGTGTGTGTGAGAGAGAGATCAGAGAGAGAATGTGCAATGTGATGCAAACTGAGTACGGAGTGAGTGTTGACATTTTAGCAATCTGACTTGTTCTCAGGTTGTGAAGAGGGAATTTATCTGTCTTCCTTTTTAAAACTCAAATTCTACGTAAGGTATGCTTCTGCGGGGGAAAACAAAGTGCAACACATGAAAAACTGAATTGTTCATACTGTACTGTACTTCGATTTTTTTTCTGGTTGCTTGGGTTCCAGTTAATTGAGAGTTTACTGTATCCCTGGTTCTGTGGACCACCTCATCCTCAGTCTGCATCCATTAAAAGGGGCCACCTCTGCCATAACAGCCTTTTTCAGGAGTGTAATTACAGGGCTTTTGTCAGGTTTTCCTAAACCACAAAGACATGGACTCCTTCTGGTTCCTATATTTAAATCTTTGTGGGGTATCAAACCTGACTCCTACGGCAGATGACATTTTTCTATCCTGTTCACACTTCTGCATTTTCTCTTTGACATAAGGACCAAATAAGGATGGTTACTCATATGGGACAAAGTAAAGACTGTTTTAAAGTTGTCCATAAAGTCACAAATGTAAAGCCAGGCATAGTGCCTCATACTAAAACTTGAGCCTGCTGCAAGGCCATTCCATTGTCTCCAACTGTGCATGAGCCAGATGAAGAGGTTCATGATTTATTTATTTATTTATTTATTGACATTTGTTAACCGGGTTTGCCCAACTGGGCTTGTGGCCCATTTTCAGTGGAGACCCGAGGAGAAAAGCTCCAACTCCATGATAGTCAACATAGAGCCCAAAGTGGTCTCAGTTTCCTAGAGTCTGATGTGGGTGGCTAAAGATGTGAAAGGTTATTCTGCTATATCCCTTTGAAACACGTTTCCTGTACGTGTTACAAAGACATGCATCTGGAGCCTTTCTCCCCGGGCCTCCGCTGAAAATTGGCTTCGTTCCAAGTCGGACTTTCCCGGTTAACAAATGTAAAATAAAATAAAAGTGATTCATGTATGTGGCATACTTCAAGACCTTGACAGAGAAAGTGCCTGAAGAATATACCTGTTATCCATCCTGTCCAAGACCCAAGACACCTTTTTTCATTGGATAGACAGTGACTGCATCTTCTGCCAGCTCTTTCTTTGTCACAGCAGCCACAATTAATAAAGTCGACCCAATTATTCTCTGACCAAAACTGCTTGTCCCTTTTTTTGGGGGAGGGGGAATTTAAGAATTTTGCTCAGTTTGCAGGGAACATATTCTGATGCGTCTGGCTCCTCCCATACTCTTTTGGTGGCCAAATTAATAAGGTGGTCAGCAGAAGGTACTACTAAAGAAGCAAAGGGTGAAGAGTGATAGGCCTCAAAAATGATCTCTTCATCATAGGGAGGAGATGGATCTGTTAGCCAAGATCCCCTCTAAAGTGTTAACTCAAGGATCTCACTAAATGTGGTATCTTCTGGTGTGGACTAGATGGGGGTCCCTCTCAATCACTCCAAATTAGTATCTTAAGTGACTGACAATACAGGGCAATCAATAGGCCTCCTCTTGCATGCCTGAATACGGTGAGTCCAACTTCTCACAGAATTCTTAATGCAATTGGGCAGATTATTTTGAGACCAGTACCCTGGCTCTGTGACCCTGGGACACACGGATTGGATTAGACACAGAAGGGCAGATGTCCTGAGATGGAACTAATGCCGAAATCATCTGCAAGACTGTTCTCATCAGAGAAGATATAATCATCCCCATAACCTTGAAAGCCGATCCCACAACTGTCTGCACCACTCTCCCTGAGCAAGAAGTGGATGCCACCAACAAAGGCAACCCTGAGATCAACATAGTGAATAACCTTGAGGAAGAGATCTGTGCAGACACCAGAAAAGCCAAAGTTTCTGACATCGTAAGGGGGCCATTATGAGGGGCGTCAGGGACAGTGCTGAAGACTAGGCATCACAAAGCTATTTCCAAGACTCATTCGACTCCAAAGGTCTCAGTGTTGAGTGTGTCAGAATGAAATAACCGGGCTGAAGTCAAAACATCTGTCAGCCTCAAGGTACCAAGACCTGGAGAGTAAGCTCCTGAGTCACTGGTGACGAAGTATGGAGCTGGCAAGGAGATAATATGGGAAAGGTAGGGCTGACATGCCCCCCCACCCCAGAGTCAGAGGGTGACAGCAGGACAGACATCTCAATCTGGGTCTTTAACAGAGGCCTTGTAATGCCTTCTCAAGCCACATCTGAAGTACTTGGGAAGGACCTGCAGGAGGGTAATGACGAAGCCGGAGGCCAAGAAGGGAAACAAGGAAGTTCCCTCTTGGAAGAAGTCCTTTTGATTAAATGTTCTGATGACCTGTTTGGGATCACTATCAGCACTGAAACAAGGGAACTGAAGTAGAAGGTCTGGCTGGGGTCAGAGATGAGGCCAACTCCACTCTTACTAAGTTTTGGATCCGATGAAGCAGCCACTTCATCAGTCTTTTTTCTGCCTTTGCTTCTTACCCTTTTCCTTATAATTAGCTTTGTCTTTGTCCTTACTTCCTTCTTTATCACTTTCTTTCTTCCTCTTTCCTAGGTTTGACTGCCTTAGTATCATGTAGCAGCAAACCCTTTAAAATCAACTTGTTTCTTCAGTCAGACAAAGCTTGCAGACCAAAGGCCTTACAAATGGAACAATCAACAGATAAAAAATGTTCCACTCCCTGGCACACTATACTCAAGTATGTCTTGTGGGGGAATGTTATGCTCACATTTGGGGGATTTACAGATGCTCTTCTCCTTATTCATACAAAGGGAGAACACCAAGAAAAAAAACAAACCACATCAACAGACATTAGAGATAGATATCACCATCACTTTCCTACCTTTCACATAGATGCAACTTGTGTGTAAGTGTGCACATGCATATCACTAAATATCTATCTATACGGGTCTACTTCAAAACACTGAAATCTCATAACACTGAATTTTAAAACATCGAGACTATATAAAACCCAAAACAATGAAAACTCAGAACACCGAAAATGTGCATCATAACACAGAAAACTACAATGCACCTGTAAATAACATCCCCTCCACCTATACCACCACCAAAGTAAGAAACACACTTTTTACTACATTTCTGCACCCCCTCTTGTAAATTAAATATACCAACTCCCTAGATCGCACTAAAGTGGAAAAAAGTTAATTTCCTAACCCCACTGTAACATGATCAGCATACAGAATGTAAACATATGGATGTATTGCTTTCATGGAAGTTAAGTTAGTGTTCTGAGAAGTGCTGGGACATGTGAGTGGAGGAAAAAGTATTTATTTTGCCAATCTGTACGTGTTTTTAGACCATACGGGTAGGTGATTTAGATATTATGTTTACATTCTGTATGGTGATCGCGATACTGTGAGGTTAGGAAATTTCCACTGTAGTGACATCTTGGCAGAGCCCCCCACATGGGGGGATGCAGGGGGACTTGTCCCCCTACAGAAACATAGTAAAAAGTGTGTTTCTTAGTTTGGTGTTGTTATAGGTGGAGGGGATGTTATTTACACGTGCGTTGTAGTTTTCAATCTTATGATTGAAAGTTTCAGTGTTCTGAGTTTTCACTGATTTGGGTTTTTGAGGTTATGGCCTCAGTGTCTAAAATTCAATGCTATGAGATTTCAATGTTTTGAAACAGACCCACATATACATACATACATACATATATATATATATATATATATATATATATATATATATATATATATATACACATATAAACCTAGCCAAAAAGCAAGTCATTATAGACAAAAAATCCTACTACAACCACTTACAAATAAATCACACAAAGAACCCCAAACAATTCTGGAACTCTATTAACTCCCTTCTCAAACCTGGTACCACAAATAACCCTTGTCCTGACACTAGCAAATCTGACCAAGAAATTGGCAAACTATTTAAAACCTTCTTCACCTCTTCTATTGCTGAATTAACCAAAACCTTCCCCAATAACATCCCCCTACCCCCCCCTCCTCCCAAGCTTCCTGCCCCTCTCCTCCCACACCCCCTACTTTTGAACTTAAACCTGTATCCACCTACATCATAAAGATACTTCCCTCCAAACTTAATCCTTGCACCAATGCTCCTGACAACATTCCCTCCACCTTCTTAAAATTGCCTCTGACAGTATTGCTCTCCCTATCAGCATCCTGATTAATAGATCACTACTAGAGTCTTATGTACCCAAACTATGGTGTTCTGCTTTTATTCTTCCACTCCACAAGGGTGGCAAAAACTGTAACTTCTCCAACTTCCACCCTATAGTCATCCTCTCTCCAATCTCTAAACTTCTCGAAAAATGCATACACATGCAGCTCATGCCATTCCTAACCGAACACCAACTGCTCTCTCCTACCCAACACGGCTTCCGCCCTGGACACAATACCAACACAGCCCTTCTCTCCTTTTTACACACTATCAATTCAGCTCGAGAGTCTGGTAACTTGGTTTCATCTGTTCTATTAGATTTATCTAAAGCTTTTGACACCATCTCTCACACCCATCTACTAAACCATCTATCTGACCTCAACATCTCCCCATAAACTCTTTCGTGACTCTCCAGCTATCTTTTAGACAGGTCCCAAGCAGTGAAATGGGGCCAGTTCTCCTCCACCTTCCTTCCCACCGCCACAGGGGTTCCACAAGGTTCCATTCTTGGCCCTCTACTATTTAACATCTTCATTAATGATTTCCACAAAGCCATTGCTAATACCAAAATTGTTTAAAACGCAGACAATTCTACTTTGATCTGCTTTGCCTCCAACCAAACTGAACTCCAGTCTCTAACTCAATCTGCCTTCTCAACCACTAACAAAACTAAGATCCTCCTATTCACTCCCTCTAAATCCACTCCCATTGATAAAAACTCGTTTCAAATTACCAGCCTTAACAACTCTATCATTGACATTGTTCCCTCCGCCAAACTCTTGGGGGTCACCATCGATGAACACTTAAAATTCAATACCCATATCCAACTTAACATCAAAAAACCCCACATAAAACATGGCCTACTGTACAGGAATAATCACTTCCTCTCTCCCTCTACTAGACATACCTTGGCCACTACTTACCTCCTCCCATCTCTTCTATATGGAGCTACTCTGCTTACTAATCTATCTTCCATCCTTACCTCCAAACTAGAAGTATGCTACAATAAAATCTCCAGATTTGCCACAAAAGCAAACTCCTTCTCTCATCACTGCTCCTCCCTACAAACTTTAAACTGGCTTGAACTCCCCAATCAACTAGACTTCCTCCACATTGTCTCAGCCCAGAAATTACTATTTCAACCCACCAGCTGACCCGCTTTATCTAATATCCTCCAACCATATAGCCCCCTAGCCCTCCCCAGACCCTAGATCTACTCACCAAAACCTTATTTCCATCCACAAACCTAAGCGCCCAGCTGATCAGCTTTTACTCTCCTTTGCCCTAGCTAAAAAATGGAATGCCCTGCCCTCTCCAATGAGGACCTGTGACAACCTACACACCTTCAAAAGACAACTTCACTCCTACTTGTTTCTTCACAGAAAATGTAACTGCGCTCTTCACCCCATACCTCCCAAGCTCCCCTCTTCCTTCACTCCTGGCTAACCTCCTTACTTTCTAATCTCTCTCATAGACCTAGACTATTAATTGTAACCAATATCTGCACCCAGCCTCATCCTCTGTGCCTCTCATCCTCCTGGATAATTTTTCTTTAATATCTTAATTACTTAGTGAATGATACCTATTCATCTGCTATTCTACCTGCTGTGTTTTGTAAGAATACATACTGACTGTAATGCAAATGATTCTTCTTTATTTCAATATGTAATGTGGTAATTTAATATGTGATGTAACTTTGTGGAGCTTTTCACCCCGGGCCTCCACTGAAAACGGGCTCTCGAGCCCAGTGGACCTCCCCGGTCACCAAACTGGAATAAATAAATAAATAAATAAATAAATTATATATATATATATATATATATATATATATATATATAGTCTAAAGGTCTGACACTTACATGAAAGCATTGAGCAAATAAAAAAAATAGACAGCCAGAAAGTTCACTCAAAGGAGCTCAAATATTAGCAAGAAAGAACATATTTAAGAAATTATGCCCGAAAATATTCTAGAAAACAGAAGGTGAAGCACTTTGCTTTATATGGCGAGACACATGGCAAAGGTAATTAGCGATATAGATGACTTATGGGACTGAAAAACTTAAAGCTTGAGGCTGGTGCAACAGTTTTGCTGGCTTAGATCTGACAAGAGGCCTGAAGAGCCATCTATCAGGCTGGATGGACAGGATGACTAAAATCAAAGATACTGGGAACAAATAAGAATCTAGGGAAAAGTTAAACAGACATTTAACTTGTGAGAGATATATATGTTGACTTATATAGGACTAACATCAGAGATAACAAAATGATCTGAGATAGCACAGTGACTATCATAAAATCCATTGTAGCCAGCTCAGTTTAACAGAAGCAAGAACAGACACTAAATTTAAAAGAAAAATCTTAAACAGAGCATACAAAATAATGGCAGAGTTGATGGGTCAATACAGTATAAAACTGAGGCATGACTGGAGCTAAAGACTGGGGAAATCTCCAACTAAAAAGGAAAAGAACCAGGTCGGTTTGGCCCCCAGATATGCAATAAAGTCAAGATAGTTTAGAACATTAATTTGAAAATATATGCACAAGTGCGCACACCTGGAAGAATAGAAACAATATTCCTGCAGACAGAATGTATGCTACAGACAATGTGATGACTCAACGGAAATCTTTTAGGAGCACACATTTTTGAAATGCTCCAAATTCAAAAAATTTAAAAAAAATTTAAAAAAAGAAAAAAAATGCCATCAACGAAATTTTGGGAAAACTTTAAACCATAGTAAGGTTATGTTCATGTTGAGCTGGTGCAAAGTACAGTAATCTAAATAGTGTAGGCCTTGCACTTTCTGTTATTAATAGCTGCTAAAATAACAAAAGCAAGAAAATGGAAAACAGGTAAGCCAAAGCTATCGGAGATAACCGATGGAAGAAAAAAAAAAGAACAGAGAAGGAAGAAGGGAAAGCACTTATTAATAAATGGAACAGACAGGATCTGTTCTATGGCACTAATGGGGAAGAAAGTGAAGACTGAGCACAACAGAACTCAAATATACATACGTAAGAAATGTGGAAAACAAACTACATAGCTTATAAGATCAATACATTACATAAACTATTCTACAAAAATGGTCTTAATGTGTTTTGTAAACAATTAAGAAAAATATTTGTTAAACTATGAAGGGACACAATGTTTAGTAGCGAAATTGCTGAAAGTACAGTTTTGTACCTACCATAAATGTAGATGTTCGAGTGCTAATACAGCTGCAGTCATAACAGATGGGTTTTTCTGCCATCAGGCGGGTCCTCGGTCGGCCGAATTCCAAAGTCTAGGTCCGGCGTCAGTTGTCGTCGCTTCTTCCCTGACGTCAGTGCGACAGGGGTATAAAAGAACCAGCCGACACCATTTTCTTCAGTTTTTCTTGCCCCAGATGTCAGGTACCCCCAGAAGGAAGGCAATGCAAAAATTTATGTAATAATGCAATGCAATATAATCAAAAAACAGTAGTTGCAAGCAAATACACCATAAATGAATACCCCAATCAGGTTGTATGAGGAGGTGTTAGCCAAAAGGCCTGTCCCAAGATGGGATGGAGGGAGGGAAACCTGGACTGCAGCTGTATTAGCACTCGAACATCTACATTTATGGTAGGTACAAAACTGTACTATGTTCATCGTGCATACAGCTGCAGTCATAACAGATGGGTAGAATCCCAGAGCTAAAAAGGGGTGGTAGGCACTAGGAGGAACTAGGAGGAGCCAGGATGCCCTGCAAGACTGCAGTGGCAAAGCCTGCTCTAGTTTTGGAGTATAATGGAAGGTGATAGTGCTTGGAGAAGGTATGCACAGAACTCCAAGTGGCTGCTTCCAAAATATCTTTGGTAGGAACCCCTCTGAGGAAAGCTGCAGAGGTAGCTGTGGCCCTTGTGGAGTGAGATCTGATGCCTGCAGGTACAGTTTTACCATGAAAAGAGTAACAAAAGCGTATGCAGTGGGCTATCCATTTTGAGATTGTCTGTTTGGAAATTGGCTTCCTTTGAGCACCTGTAGCATAGGACACAAAGAGTTGCTCTGATTTTCTGAAAGGCTTTGTTCTGTCCAAATAATAACGCAGCTGTCTGTGGATGTCCAAGGAATGTAGTAGTCTCTCCCCTTTGTTTTGAGGATTAGGGTAAAAGGTAGGTAAGTGGATAGCCTGATTCAAAGTTACCCTGGATACTACCTTTGGCATAAAGGACGGATTGGTTCGTAAGGAAACTCTGTCCTGATGGAAAATGATGAAAGGCTGCACAGCCATGAGGGCTTGTAGTTCCGATACCCTGAGGTGATAGCCAGAAGGAAGGCTGTTTTCCAGGACAAATATTGCAATTCTGTTGAGGCAGCTGGCTCAAAAGGAGGCAAGGTCAGCTTTTCTAGAATGGAATTGAGGTCCCAAGCAGGTACTGGTTGTTTCCTTGGGGGTTTTATATTCTTAGCCCCTCTGAGGAACTGTCTTAAGAGGGGGTGAGAGAATAAAGGAGGATCAGTGTTGTATTCTGCAGAAATGGCTGAGGCATGGATTTTGATGGAGGAGAATGAAAGTCCACTGTTTAGCATCTCAGCTAGATACTGTAATATTTGAGGTAAATTCAGTTTTCCAGGATTCTGGCCCTTTTTCTCATTCCAGGCACAAAACCGTTTCCATTTTGCGGAGTAAGCTTTTCTAGTAGAAGGCCTTCTGGCCTCCAAAATGACATCCTGCACCTCCTTGGAGAATAGGGTCTGTTGTGAAGTTAAGGAATCTTCCATGCGGCCAGATTGAGTGTTTTCAGCTGACTGTGAAGAGTTTTGAAGCTGTGCTGAGTCAGAAGAAGAGGCATTAGAGGTAGGGTCCATGGTGGGGAATGCGTCAGGCTCCTCAGGAGTGGGTACCAGTGTTGTCTTGGCCAGTCTGGAGCAATGAGAATCATCTTTGGTCTGTCTGCTCTGGTTTTTAATAGAACTTTGGGCAGCAGAGGAAGAGGTGGAAAGGCATAAACTGTCATTGTTGTCCAACTGAGAGTGCATCCACACTCCAGGCCTGTGGATGAAAAGTCCTTGAGCAGAATTTTGCCAATTGGTGATTTTTGTGGGAGGCAAAGAGATCTATGTCTGGCCTTCCCCATGCTTGAATTATCTCTGTAAAAACTTGAGGATACAACTTCCATTCGTGTGGATCTGTCATATTTCTGCTTAGGTCGTCTGCCAGCGTGTTTTCCTTGCCTGGCAAGTACTGTGCTTGAAGTTCGATTTGTAATTCCAGAGCCATGTTCCAAAGAGACATGGCCAGCCTGCATAGGGGGTATTAATGGGTTCCTCCCTGTTTGTTTATGTACCACATTACTGTGGTGTTGTCTGTCCTTATCAATAGTTGACCTGGATGCAGATGATATTTGAAAGCTATAATAGCATTTATTACTGCTAGCATTTCCTTTTGATTGATGTGTAGGTGCTTTTCTTTTTGGGACCATTTGCCCTGAATGCACCGATCTGTCATGTGCGCCCCCAGGCGTAGTCCGAGGCGTCTGTTGTGATGACTTGATTTGCTTGAGGCTTGCAGAATGGGAGACCTGTGTTTCTTTGGCATGCTTGAGCCCACCACAGAAATTCCTTTTGAAGACATGGAATCAGTGGTATTATTGTTTCCAAACTGTGGCTGTGTTGAGACCATAGGTTTTTCAGGTAAGTTTCCTCATATGCAGCTTTGCACATGGGATTAGTAGGATGCAAGATGCCATGAATCCCAGAGCCTGCAGGATTTTCCTTGTAGTCAGCCTGGTGAAATTTGCTAGTTTTCTGAAGTATTGAGTTAGTTGCCCCTGTTTCTCTGGCATGAGGTAGGCCATCTGAGTGTTTGTGTCCAAGCTGGCACCCAGGAAAATTATTGTTTGGGAGGGTATTAACCTTGATTTCTTTTTGTTGACTGTGTATCCCAGAGAATTCAACAACATTATTACAAAAGCCAGATGTTTCAGAAGTATGTGCTTGCTGTCCGCTTGGATCAGGCAGTCGTCCAAATATAGGTATATTTGTATCCCTTGAAGTCTGCAGTAGGCAATTACTGATGCCAGGCATTTCGTGAATACTCTGGGCGCAGTAGATAAGCCAAAGGGCAATGCAGAGAATTGATAATGGGTTGAACCTGCAAGAAATCTGAGGTATCTTCTGCAATCTTGTCTGATTGGGACATGCAGGTATGCCTCCTTGAGGTCCAATGTTACCAGCCAAGAATCCTTGCCCAGCATGGGAAGAAGCTGCTGTAATGTGAGCATCTTGAATTTTGGCACGAGTAAAAATGTGTTTAGGATGGATAGATCCAAAATAGGTCTCCAATCTTTTCCCTTCCTTGGTACCAGGAATAGTCTGGAGTAAAAACCTTGACCTTGTTCTTGTGTAGGTACCTACCTCTTGAATAGCTTTCATGTCCATGAGATCTGAAATTTGTTTTTGTGCCTCTGCCCTTTGATTGTGTGGCAGGTTTGGCATGCCTCTCATTTTTGGAAGGGTGTGAAAATGGAATCTGTAGCCTCTGTTTATAATGTCCAGGATCCATTTGTCTTTTGTGACAATATGCCAATTTTTCGAAAATAATGCCAGTTTTCCGCCTAAAGGTGCTGCCATTTCAGCCTTGCTTGGCATGCAAAGGGGAAAGTCATTGGGTCTGCTTTCTGAATGGCTGTGAACTATCCTCACCACCTCTTTGTGTAGGAGCTTGCCATTGTCTGCCTCTACACGATCCTTGAGATTGCCCTCTGCCCCTCGGGCACCTGTATCTACCTCTTTGGGGTCTGTCCGTGGCTGGAAAGGACCAATTTTTGGAAGGCCAATTTCTACTGAAACGTGGAGGTTGTACCTGTAGGAAATCTTTCACTGTTTGCATTGATTTAGCCTTTTCCTCCATTTTCTTTAATACTACCTCAGCTTTAACACCAAATAATACTTTTTGCAGAGGGGCATCTAGTAATTTAGCTTTGACATGATCTGGTAAGGTTTGCTCTTTGAGCCAGGCATGTCTACGTATGACTGATCCTGTAACAGCAGCTCTACATGAGGCCTCTAAAGCATCAAAACCACAGTGCAAGGTATGTTTACCCACTTGTTCTGCACTATGCATCAAATCCTGCAACTCCTTCAAGTCTGGTTGTTCAGGTTGTGACATTTTGCTTCTCAACTGTGATAACAGAAACTGTTGGTACTTTAACATATGGAACTGGCAGTTTAATGCCCTCATGGTTAAGGTGGCCGAGGTGTATACCTTTTCCCCCCACCTTTCTAAAGCTCTGGAATCTCTTTCTGAAGGTAATGGATTTTTAGCAGTGGAGGCCTTAATTCCCTTGGGGCCCTGTGAGATAGTTTCTGGGTCAGCCGCATGGCTTTTGTATAGGAATTGGTGAGAGTCAGGAACCCGGTAATACCTGTCAGGCTTGACTGGGGCTGGAGGTAAAGAGTCTGGGTTAAGGCAGGCCTTCGAATACACATCATCTAGAATGTCTAAGACAGGAGGTATAGCCAGAGGCCTGTGCTGAGGGAGCAAGAGAAAGTCCCTTAAGCCTTTTCTTGGAGTCTGAGTACTCTTGGCCTTCCCAGTGGAAGTGTTCCCTCAAGGTATGCAAGGTTTCCCCAAAAGAGTAATCCTCAGGGGGGAGACAGAGGGAATGGACTCCTCTGCATCAGAATCCTCAAAAGGGGAGTATGCCTGTTCCTGGTCATCAGAATGCTCTGAAATAATGGAGGCCTGGTCTGAGGAGGGGGATTCTTCCTCCACTCTGGGCCTTTTGTCCGGGGGGGTTGAGAACCCCTGATAAGAGTAATCAAATCCTCAGACATTTTGAGCATCTGCTTTCTAGGCATGGGGCCTTGGGAAGGGCCCTGTGGAGCTTGTCTCTTAGTATGCATGGCTGCTTTAGACTTAGTGAAAGCCTTGATGGAAAAAGAAGAGAAAGGCCTGAAGACACCTTGAGAGGTGGCAGACCTGTCTAAACTCTGAGTTTAACCGCCAAGAGTGGCTTCGGTATCGGTAGTCGGGGTGTGGGCCGAAGAGCCTGCGACCTCGGGTACAGTAGACACCGCCAATTAAGTGTCTTCGGTAGTTAGGGGCTGCGTAGGCGCCTCACTGAGAACCGGACCACCTGTAGTCGGCTTTGGCGTGGTGTCGGTAGAAGCCGCGGACCTTGTATGTCGGTCCTTATCTTTGCGTCTTTTACTCAAAACTGGAGTCGGAGTATCCGACGACATAATGTAGTTAAATTTTTTGCCAAAATAGTGTTGGCCGAACTCCACCCGACGCTTAATGGTGCGTCGGTTGAATGTAGCACAAAAACGACAGGCCGAGACATCGTGGTCTGGGCCTAAGCAAGGAATGCAGAGGGAATGAAAATCCTTATGCGGTATTTGCTTGCCACATGAAATGCAATTATTAACTTTGTCTGACATCGGTCTGAGGCAAGAAAAGTTTCCCCAACGGGGTACTTAGCTTTCAAGAAGACTTCGGTTGCAAAATATTCGTAATCTCAGGAGCTGGTTGACCGGCACTTGCAAACTGCTTCTGCTTCGGGCACCATGCAGCAAGAAAGACTGAAGAAAATGGCGTTGGCTGGTTCTTTTATACCCCTGTCACACTGACATCAGGGAAGAAGCGTCGACAACCGACGCCGGACCTAGACTTTGGAATTCGGCCGACCGAGGACCTGCCTGACGGCAGGAAAACCCATCTGTTATGACTGCAGCTGTCTGCACGATGAACATCAGAAAGCTTGTAATGAAAAACTGCCAGGTACTTGATCAACTTTTGTGAACAAGAATGACTTAGACTTTACAACTCTCTAAATATATAAATGAGAGACTTTTAAATGGAATTAACAGCAGCCTATTGTTTAGTTAAAGAGTGCACCTTGCATGGGGATTATACAGTAGACAACAAATTTCTATGATATAATAAACACTGCTCTTAAAAATATATAAAAAAATAATGAAAAAAATACAGATTTTATTCCTTTCACCTCCAGTTACCTATTGTGCGACTCTGGGCAAGTTAATTAACCCAACAGTCCTTCCAGTTCCCCCACAGAAGGGCACTTGTGTCCAGCGGGTTTACTCAGCCAACAAACAAAACATATATAAAAAAATGCTACAAAAGGCCCCACCTTGAAGGGCACAGACTTACATACTACATCACCAGCACTCAGAATCTAATTTTTGAAACCCCATTTTTGGAGGCATCTACACACTTGGGCAACACAATGTATGGTACTGGCTGCATATGCATGCTCATCCTGAAACAGCATTACATCACCCCTTCCCAACAGTGAGCAAATCATGAAATAAAGAAGATACGACTTCACATTATTTAACAAATCAGAATAAATTCATACCTAACAATAATATAAATCCAACAGCAGATTTTGGGAAAGACCAACTCATCTGCAGGAGAGATGGAAGAAAGTTACTTTTAACCCATAAAAGTAATTCCATTCTTGAATGAAATGATATAAAATGAATGGGTCTATATTACTATGCTGAATGACCCTCACGCTAACCACCTTTCCATCAACAAGAAACAGTCAAAATTCACTTCCACGAATCAATGAATTTTTCCTAGGACAGTGTAACAATTGTCCCATACCACAACGGAACACACACACCGCACTAAATCAAACCCACCCAAGTGGGGGCCTGCACCCCCAATACAGCCCCCAAATATATATACCAAACTCCAAGATCGCACTACAGTGGGGAAAAGGGCAAAGTTGTGGAGATGGCTGACTATTTCCTTGCCCTGGGAAAAATTCTACGATTTGCGGAAGTGAATTTTGACTGTTTCGTGTTGATGGAGAGCTGTTTGGTGTAAAGGTCTTTTGATGTAGTAATACAGACCCACAATGAAGGTCTGTCATATTTACAGTAAATGTCCCTCTATGACAGGTCCCTAGTTGGAATAAATATCAAGCATTACCACTAAGTTGGAAGGCACTAGATGACTTGCCAGACCACAGCTCATACAACTGCATCCAGGATAAAAGACTGCCCAAGACTGGTGCAAATTCTTAGAGCTGCAGCTGAGAAAAAAAAGACATGCAAAGAGGAGCAAGTATATGTAGCCCATTTCCTGCAAGTGAAATACTGCTTAAGTATGCTCTGGTGTGGTAGCCACTCTTCTGGGGAAACTGCCTTTGGAAGCAATACCTGTCAAAGACTGAATGGTGAAATGATGGCAAAAACAATACTGTCAGCAAGCCACTTGAAAAGTAGATGCTCTGCAACTGCAAGACCTTTTCTCCCTAAAACACAGGAAATTAATAGCTGGATCATCTTCGTATATTCATACAGCCACCTCAGTTAAAACCTGTGCTGCCAGTGTATTATCAGGAAGTGAAGGTTATCCTCTCCCCTAGTTTCTTCCATCAGCATGAAATCTAAGAGTAAGATGAACTGGTTGCAGAAAAAAAAAAAATCAAAACCACCTTTAGAAGGATGTACAGATTTGTCCGAAGGCACAACCTAGCCTTCCGCAAGACAGACATAGTACTCTACACACAAGTGTCAAAGGGTCAGATACAAGACATGCAGATGTGATGGCCGCAAGGAGCACAGCCATCCAAGAAACAAATTTCCATGTTATCAAGTTTAACAGTTCAAATGGCAAATTTGCAAGCCTGTCTACAATGAAGTTCTCACGGAGGTAGTGGCTGAGGGAAATGAATTATTCGCTTAAGAAACTGCCAGACTTTCCAGAGCTGGGCTACAACACTGCATTTCACAAGGATATGATGCAAAGAAATAAGTTACACATGCCCCTTGACCACAGAATAAATGAAAATTAGGTCATACAGATGCCTGATGTACAGAACCACATCTAGATTACTCAACTAAAGTGGCAGCAGGTACCACAGTGCTCAAACTGGGAACCAGTTTCACCTGGAGGCATAAATCTGTTGAGTAAAAAGCTTCTTGAGCTCCCATCAACAGGTAAGATGAAATAAGTGGGCTACATCAGCAGGCAGACAAAAAATAGAACTGGTCGTTTCCCACTACCAGTGAGACATCACTGGCTAGGCTTGGGATGATTTCCTAAACAGGAAATGCTTTATGAAACTAAAACTACACTCCCCTTGGCAACAAGAAGTGGGAAAATTAATCTTTCTTTTTTGAACTTTTAAAAAGTACAGTTGTGCACACTTACCATAAACGAGTGTATTCACTGTTGCAGTCATTACATTTGGGTAATCTGCTGGCAGGCTGCCCTCAGTCAGTCTAAATAACAAAAGTCTTGGGTCCTGCGTCAGTTGCTGTCTCCTCTTCCATGACGTCAGGTCGTCAGGGGTATAAAACTTGCAGCCAACGCCATTTTAACCAGTCTTTCCTGCCCCAGATGTCAGGTGCCCCCCAAATGGGGAGCAAAAATATATATATAAACTGTAAATATATAAATGCACTTTAGAAACATAAAATTTACCTTCAACTAAAAAGCAAATACACCACAAAGGCTTTTGGGTATAGTGAAGGAAAGAAAAAGTATAGAAAGGGGGGCTGGCGGGTGGGTAATCCAGACTGCAACAGCGAATACACTCGAACTTCTACATTTATGGTAAGTGTACACAACTATACTATGTTCTTCATGTTTCACTGTTGCAGTCATTACATTTGGGTAGAATCCCAAAGCTATGGTTGGGAGGATGGAACTAAACGGCATTAGCAGCAGCTATAAGGCCCTGCAGGACTGCAGTGGCAAAGCCTGCCCTGGATTTAGAGAAGAGAGGTAAATGATAATGCTTTGTTGAAGGTATGAACTGAGCTCCAAGTAGCAGCTTCTAGAACGTCTCTGGTAGGGACCCCTCTGAGAAAAGCTACTGAAGTAGAGGCAGTCCTGGTGGAATGGGATCTGATCCCCTTGGGCACAGGTTTACCATGGTGCAAGTAGCAGCAACGAATGCAATGGCTTATCCATTTAGAAATAGTCTGCTTTGATATAGCCTTCCCCTCTGATCCTGCAGCAAATTTCTTCCCCTTCTCCTTTCTTGCCTATCTCTACTGGTGTTCCACAAGGTTCCATCTTAGGTCCCCTCTTATTCAACATCTTCACCAATGATTTTTTCACCTCATGCTATCAGTCTTCTCTCATACAATATGCAAACGACTCCACAATCATTTCTACAGCCAACAACATCTCTGACCTACACTCCCTAACCCAAAAAGCTCTACTTTCCACTGAACAATGGCTTTCAAAAAACTTACTGATCCTCAATCCCACAAAAAACAAACTCTTACTCTTATTGCCCCATTCTCTTACTCATCATAAATACTCCTTTGTCATTAAGTCTTGTAATAACACAGCTATCCCACTACACCAAACTCCTAGGAGTCATCATCGACGACGAACTAAAATTCAATCAACACATACAGCAATGCATAAAGAAAACACATCAGAAACTAGGTCTCTTATACCGGAACAAAAAATATCTCAGTTCCGAGGCTAGACTCACCCTAGGACAAGCACTTCTCCTCCCCTCTCTCCTCTATGCCACTCCAGTTTTCACAAATATCCAAAAACTACCCTGAACAAGCTCTAACAGTCCTACCACAAAATAGCCAGATTCATCACTAACTCCCCAAACAACACAGCTTACAATGGCTAGAACTCCCACAACTACTACATCTCTACCAATTTCACATGCTGCACTCTGTGCTCTTTAAACCATCCTACTGTCCATCTTTATCTCTCCTTGTCTCTGTCTACACCCCATCTCGACCCCTCCACACCTCTAATCAACAATTGCTTGATATTTACCACCCAAATAAGTCAGTAGGTAAGCTACTCTATAAACACACTGTGGCCCAAGCCTGGAACAAACTTCTCCTTGACATACGCTCAATCTCTCACACCCCACTATTTAAAAAGAAACTTGAGACACATTTACTCAATTCCAGAATCTGCCCCTGCTATGACCCTAACATAGTTCTCTCCTCCTCCCACATTGGAATCACTCTCAGTTGATCCTTCTCACACTCTGCCTCACTAGTACAGTTACATAGTATTTTCTTGAAAAAAAAAAATTGCTGTTGTTTAACTGTTGTTAGTGTTGTTTTCTATTGTTTACTACTGTAATGCTAGTTTTATTTCTATTGTTTGCTGTGCTTGTCTACTACTGTAATGTTTTATTGTGCTATCTGGAGCTTTTCTCCTCGGGTCTCCACTGAAAATGGGACAAAATCCCAGTTGGACTAACCCAGTTAACATATGTCAATAAATAATAAATTCATAAATAAATGCTACCAGTAGTTGCTCAGACTTTCTTAGAGATTTTGTCCTGTTTAAGTAGAATTTTAGTTGTCTGTGTACATCCAATGAATGCAGAATTCAATCCACCTTGTTCTGCGGATTTGGGAAAAAAAGTTGGCAGGTGAATGGTCTGGTTAAGAGCCACACTGGATACCACCTTAGGCATAAAAGAAGGATTGGTCCTGAGGGCCACACTGTCCGGGTAAAAAATAATGAAAGGCTCCACTGCCATGAGGGCCTGAAGTTCTGAAACCCTTCTAGCTGAAGTGACTGCCAAAAGAAAAGCTGTCTTCCAAGAAAGAAATTTTATATCCGCAGTAGCTGCTGGTTCAAAAGGAGGCAGGGTGAGATTTTCCAGCACAAAATTGAGGTCCCATGCAGGAGTTGGTGCTTTCCTGGGAGGCCTTAAATGGGGATGAGAAAAGAGGGGAGGCTCTGTGTTGTAGTGAGCCGAGATGGTAGAGGCATGGATTTTAATTGAAGAAAAAGATAGGCCACTGTCAAGCATCTCAGTTAACTTTTGTAAAATATGAGGAATATTGGGCTTTTCTGTGTCTATTCCTTGTGCTTGGTTCCAAGCACAGAATCTCTTCCATTTATCAGCATAAGCTTTTCTAGTACTAGGCCTTCTGGCTTCCAAAATGACATCCATCACAAGTTTACTGAGAAATGTGGTTGGCAAAATTAGCTGATTAGCCGTGTTGCAAGATTCAGAGTTTGGAGCTGAATGTGCAGAATTTGATAGTTCTGCTGAGACAACAGGTGAGGTGTTTGAGGCAAGTACCACGGAGGAAGGAGTGACATATTCCTTAGAAGCGGGTACCAGTGTTGGTGAGGCCAGTCCGGAGCAATTAGAATCATTTTTGTTTTTTTCTGTCTCACTTTTAGTAAGACCTTGGAGAGTAGAGGCAGAGGGAAAAGGCATAGACTGATAGCTTTTACCAGCTGAAGGATAGAGCATCCACTTTCCATGCTTTTTTGTGATGAGTTCTTGTGCAGAATTTGTCCAACTGACAGTTTTGGGGAGAGGCAAATAGATCTATGTCTGGGCTTCCCCATTTCTGTGTTAACATGTTGAAGATTTGTGGATCCAGTTTCCATTTGTGCGGGTCCATGAGATTTCTGCTTAGGTCGTCTGCCAGAGTATTTTGCTTTCTTGGCAGGAACTGAGCTTGAAGATGTATTTGTTAAGTCAAGGCTGTGTTCCACAAGGCCATGGCTAGACTGCAGAGGGGGAAGGAATGGGTACCCCCCCCCCTGCTTATGTACCACATAACTGTGGTGCTGTCCGTCTTTATCAGTAGTTGTCCTGGATGAAGTAAGTCCTTGAAGGCTGTCAGAGCATTCTGAACCGCTATCATTTCTTTCTGGTTGATATGTAGATGCATTTGGTTTGGGCTCCATTTGCCTATCTAACACAGGTGGAATAGCTAGGGGCCTGTGTTGTGGTAGTAAAAGGAAGTCTCTGAGTGAGCCTTTTCTTAGATTCTGAAAAATCTTGACTCTCCCAGTGAAAATGCTACCTCATGGTATGCAAGGTTTCCCCAAAAGAGTAATCCTCAGGAGGAAAGGCTAAAGGGATAGATTCTTCAGCATCAGAATCCTCATAGGGAGGAAGAGAGTATTCCTGATCAGAATAGGAATCATATGAAATGAAAACCTGATCTGAAGATTCATATTCTGTCTCTTGCCTAGGCCTTTTATCAGGTGGGGGATGGGAACCCCTGATCAAAGTAATTAGGTCTTCGGCCATTTTGAGCATTTGTTTTTTTTGGGCATGGAGGCCTGTCCATGAGGCTGTTGTACTTGTTTCTTTGTCTTTAAAGGTGCTTTAGTCTTTGCCTTTGAAGCTGAAGTCGTTTTAATGTATAATTGAGTAGGTCTGAATACACCCTCAGAAGCCGATGCCTGCTCAGCGGCTCCGGACCCATCTGAGGGAATAGTCTCCGAAGGTCCGGTACCTTGAGCTTCCAGCGGCCTAGTCGACGCCACGTGGGAGTCGGTAGTGACCTGCGGGTCTAAAGTAGCAGGCGTAAGGGGCTGCGAAGGCACCTCACTGAGAACTGGCGACTGGCTTAGAAGAAGCTTCGTCATCGGTTTTGGACCTCGGATGCTTATCCTTTTCTTTGCGTTTCTTCTGAATTCCAGTAGTTGGATGGCTATCCGACGACATTGTAGAATTAAATCTTCTGACAAAATAGTGTAATGCAAAATCGTACCGACGCTTAATAGTGCATCGGTTAAATCTAGCACAAAACCGACAACTAGCAACGTCGTGGTCAGGGCCTAGGCAAGGAATACAGTAAGAAAGAAAGTCCTTATGAAGTATTTGCTTCCCACAAGAAATACAATTATTAACTTTTTCTGACATCGGTCTGTAGCAAGAAAAAAGTTTCCCCAACGGGGTACTTAGCTTTTGAAGAAGACTTCGGATCTGAAATTCGAACAGAAAATCTCAGGAGTCAGACGACCGGCACTTGCGAACTGCTTATGCTTTGAGCACCGTGCGGCAAGAAAGACTGAAGAAAATGGCGTCGGCTGCATCTTTTATACCCCTGACGCTCTGACGTCAGGGAAGAGGTGACAGCAGCAGACGCCGGACCTAGACTTTGGAATTCAGGCCGACTGAGGGTAGCCTGCCAGCAGAATAACCCAAGTGTAATGACTGCAACAGTGAAACATGAAGAACATCTGTGGTGTTGTCCGTCTTTATCAGTAGTTGTCCTGGATGAAGTAAGTCCTTGAAGGCTGTCAGAGCATTCTAAACAGCTAGCATTTCTTTCTGGTTGATATGTAGATGCATTTGGTTTGGGCTCCATTTGCCCTGAATGCATCTTCCCTGCCAGGTGGGCCCCCCAAGCATAGTCTGATGCGTCTGTAGTTAGGGTTTGGGTGGCAGGGGGTAGAGTAAATGACAGTCCCTTGTTTTGGTGACATGTCTCTGCCCACCAAAGAAACTCCTGTTGCAGGCAGGGAATGAGAGGAATCATTGTTTCCAGGCTGTGACAATGTTGACCCTATAAGCTTTTTAGGTACCACTGAAGTTTCCTCATATGCAGTCTCGCATATGGAATTAGTAGAATGCAGGATGCCATGAACCCCAAAGCCTGCAGATTTTGTCTTGCAGATAACTGGGTTTTTGTTGCCATTTGTATGAAGCAAGTTGTCAATTGCATTTGTTTGTCTGGCGTGAGGTAAGCCATCTGAGCAGTTGTATTCAAGCTTGCACCCAGGAATGTAATTCTTTGAGAGGGTACCAGTTGTGATTTCTTTTCGTTTATGGTGTACCCTAGGCATGCTAGAAGCCTTTTTACAAATGCCAGATGTTGAAGAAGAGTGTCCTTGTCCTCTGCCTGAATGAGACAATCGTCCAGATAAAGATAAATGTGAATGTTTCTTTGTCTGCAGAATGCAATTACTGGTGCCAGGCACTTTGTAAAGACCTGGTCGCAGTTGATAAGCCAAAGGGCAGTGCAGAGAATTGGTAATGCAAAAAGCCTGCTTTGAAGCGGAGGTAGCTTCTGCAAGATTCCCTTATTGGGATATGCAGGTATGCCTCTTTTAAGTCTAGAGTTACCAACCAGGCATTCTTGCCTAGAATAGGCAGTAGCTGTTGTAAAGTCAGCATTTTGAATTTTGGAATGTCCAGAAACGTGTTCAGAATTGATAAGTCCAGTATTGGATGCCATGATTTTTTTTTTCTGGGTACCAGGAAAAGTCTTGAATAAAATCCTTGTTCTTTTTCCTTTTCTGGTACTGGTTGAATAGCCCCCATATCCATGAGGGATATGACTTAGGTTCATAGGTTAGTACTAAGCTAACTGCTCTTGCGAGCCATTTTAAGCCTAGCCAATTATCCCTTGTGAGACTCAAACCCTGCACCTTGCGTTTGCAAGGCAAACACCTTAACCATTATGGAACTTGTTTCCTGGGCCTCTGCCCACTGGTTTTGTGGCGGATCTGGTCATCCGTTTGGAATTGGCTAAGTGTGGAAATGAAATGTGTACCCCTGGGGATACTATGTGTAATACCCACTTGTCCTGGGTAATTAACTGCCAATTTTGAGCATGAAGTGCTAGTTTTCCCCCCAAGGGGGCTGACAAAAGATGCTTGGAGATGGTAGAGGAAAGTCATTGAGACTGCTTACTGCAGGGTTGTGCTTTGTTACCTCCAGATTTGGAGGTGGAGGCACCCCATTGCTTTGACCTATAAGATCCCTGTGATTGATATCTGGAGCCTTTGAAGCACCTGGGTTTGCCCTGAGTGGCTCTGTTGGACACAGGAAAGGACAAATTCTTAGTAGGCCACTGTCTACTGAACCTGGTGGCTGCACTTGCAAGAAATCTTTTGCAGTTTGCATAGATTTAGCTTTGTCTTCCATTTTCTTTAAAACCACCAACAATTTAGCTTTAACATGATCAGGCAGATTTTGCTCCTTGAGCCAGGCATGCCTTCTTATCACAGATCCAGGTACGGTGGCCCTGCAAGAGGCCTCCAAGGAATTAAAACCACATTGCAAAGTATGCTTTCCAACCTGTTCTGCTGAATGCAATACATCCTGTTAATTCTTTTCCACACAATCAGAAATCAACATCATTTTCTGTTTCAGTAAGCACATAACATGCTGTTGTTTTAGCATATGAAACTGGCAGCTTAAAGCCCTGATTGCCAAGGTTGCAGATGTATATACCTTCTTACCCCCAGCTATCCAGCACCCTGGAATCTCTATCAGAAAGGGTAGGATTTTTGGCTGTGCAAGCCTTAACACCCTTGGGACCCTGAGAAATAGTCTCAGGATCAGCAGCAGGATTACTGAAAAGAAATTTGTGGGAGTCAAGAACCCTGTAATATCTGTCTGGCTTACTAGGAGCCGGAGGCAGGGAATCAGGAGCCATGCTTGATTCGGAAAACACATTATCAACAATGTCTAATACTTGCCAAAGGCCTATGCTGAGGAAGAAGAAGAAAATCCCTAAGCCTCTTTTTTGATTCAGAGAAGTCCTGACTCTCCCAGTGAAAATGTTCCCTTAAAGTATGCAAAGTTTCTCCAAAAGAGTAAACCTCAGGAGGAGATGCAGATAGGATGGATTCCTCTGCATCAGAAACCTCATAAGGTGGAAAAGAAAATTCCTTATCAGAAGAGGAATCAGAAGAAATGGAAACCTGATCTCAACATTCATAATCAGTGCCTTGCCTAGGCCTGTTAGTAGGGGGGGGGGGGTTGGGAACCCCTGATCAAGGCAATTAAATCCTCAGCCATTTTGATCATATGTTTTTTAGGCATAGCGGCCTGAGCACGTGGTTCATGCGTCGTTTTTTTAGACATAGAAGTTGTTTTTGACCTTGTTTTTGTTGTTGGCGTTGGTTTAATATAACAATGTTGAGGCCTGAAAACACCCTCAGAAGCCGGTGCCTGCTCAGCGTCTCCAGACCTATCCAAGGGATAGACATCCGCGGGTTCAATACTTTGCGAATCTCGCGGCATACCAGACTCCGAATGGGTCTCGGTAGAGGCCTGCAACTCAAAAGTAGCGGGTATCAGGGGCTGCGAAAGCGCCTCACTGAGTACCGGCGAACTGGCGACTGGCTTAGGAGAAGCTTCGTCGTCGGTTTTAGACCTCGACGGTCTGTGTCTGTCTTTTTCCTTGCGTTTTTTGTGAACTCCGGTAGTCGGATTGCTAACCAACGAAATTTCAGGGTAGTTAAATCTTGAACCAAAATATTTAGAAGCAAAAATATACTGACGCTTAATAGTGCGTTGGTTAAATTTAGCACAAAACCAAGAGCAAGGCACGTTGTGATCAGGGCCTAGGCAAGGAATACAGTACAAATGAAAATCCTTATGAGGTATTTGCTTCCCACATGTAATGCAATTATTAACTTTTATTGACATCGGTAAGGAGCAAGAAAAAGTTTCCCCAGCGGGGTACTTAGCTTTAGTTTGAAGACTTCGGTTCTGAAACTCGAAAACGAAAATTTCAGGAGTCGACCGACCAGCACTTGTGAACTGCTTCTGGTACCGTGCGGCAAGAAAGACTGGTTAAAATGGTGTCGGCTGCATGTTTTATACCCCTGACAACCTGATGTCATGGAAGAGGAGACTGCAACCTACGCAGGACCCAATACTTTGTTATTCAGGCCGACTGAGGGCAACCTGCCAGCAGATTACCCAAATGTAATGAGTGAAACACGAAGAACATCAAGGAATCATCACTGGCTGAAGGACTCGTCAATACCACGGGAGAAAGAATGTATGCACCACTACCTACTTCCACCCCTATTAAACTGAAAAGACGAGGTAAAGAAAAATTATCCTTGGGTGGTGAACATACTGATACCCTGAAACCAAACTTCCAGAAGACCATGGCAGGGCACAGCTTCTAAATCATGAATTTCAGGAGTGGACTGGTAATCCTGCTCAGAACATATGTCAACATGTTCTTTTCCCTGGGATGTGAAATTTTAAGATAAGAATCACCCCTACTTCCCAAATCTACAGCACAGTGGCAGATGATTATCATTGCTCCACACAAGGACCATAACCTTATACCCTTTTACTTGTTTGAATACCACATGGTGAACTTGTTAACCAGTTTAGGAGAGGCAATGCAGCCAGAATTTTCTCCTTTGCCTTTACTGCCTGGAACACTGTTATGAACTCCAAATGATAAATGTGAAGCCCATCCCACCCTAATCCAGAGAAGACTATAATCTATGCACTGAGTGGAATCTTAAGGTGGCATCTCTAAACAGCAAGTGAAGAGGCTACCCATCATGACCTGAAAAGGGTTTGGCTGCAGAAAAGAAACACTACCAGACCTGAGTATTGGTCATTACTGTAAGATCAGGGTTCCAACACCAACAGCCAGTCTGTGACTACAAAGTGGCTTTGTACTCATCATCACATCAATGCTACCCAAATCCTCCAGATAAGAAATGAGACCTACAAAGGATTAAGGCAGAACATAAGGTGCACCGGAGTCTGAAATGGTATTCTGCAATGCACCCTCAATCAGGTAGCAAAAAGTTATGAACTTAGTCCCCCTATAAGGGCAGGAATGATAACACTGGACAGTGTGTTCCACTCTGACGCAATGAAAAGCATCCCATAAAGTGGGTCAGAAAGGAATTTTAATTCATGGTGGTACCTACAGACTGCATCCACAGGAGCACAAAAAGGATGTTAAACCTCCAGGAAGTCTCTGTAAACGGTGATCATAGGCTAGCAATCCAGATACAGTTACACCTGAAGACCCCTCTACAGTGCTATGACCACCATGGCCATTGCTTTTATGAAGACTTTGGGTGCTGATTAAAGATCAGATGGCCACACTTTATACTTGAAGTGATTTTCATTTAGAGAAGGGAACAGGTCTCATGTATACCCCAGATACTGATGTGCCAAAAAGGCATCAGTTATGCCCACTGACATCAATCAGTTCCCCTCCCCAATACTGTCAGGAACAAAACTATAATCAGCTGTAGTCTACTAGTCCCACAAGCAGAGTATATAACTTAATACTGCAGCTAATCATTCAAAGATAAGGTGGTGTAGGAATCTTAAAATAAAACTCTCAAGCCTGGAGTACAATAGTGTGCCTCCTCCAACCCAAAAATACTCATCTAAGGATGAGTAAAATTCATGTCTTGAGTTCTCTGTAGTTGAGAGCAATTTCACCAGGGTTTTGGAGGTGGGGACCCTCAAGGAAGCTCATGACTAGATTCATACTTTTGAGTTGCTGTCTTGATGGAGAAAATGCAACACATGCCTAGGGCTGTGAGGAGGACCCTACTGCTAGCGTCCACTTGAAGGCCTCTCTTTTATCACCACCTATGTGAAGTGGCTAACAACCTTATCCACCTTCAACATAAAGTAAGCAGGAAGACTACAGCATATATACTAGTTATTAGAATTGTGGTCTTCCAGGAAACAGCCCAGGCGATGTCAGTGCAGGAAAGCTGGCAGTCACATACACACTTCTAATAATGCTTAAGGTATGCAAACAGAGGATTTCACTGACAATAGCAAGAATCAATGCCGAACTATACTCAGGAAAAAACTACTGGTGAGCTCTGGGAACAAGCAAGCTTATGTACACAACCTGCTGTACCATGAAGTGCAGTAGCTAAGAACACAACATCCCTGAAGCATGCAATTTTCCACACACACACACACACTTTACATTTTATACATATATATATATTTATATATATAAATACACACACACACATATATATATATATATATATATATATATATACACACACACACACACACACACACACACACACACACACACACACACACACACACACACACACACAATAAATATGTAGGACTGCAAATGGTTATTTAATACCTAAAAAAGATTCCACCAAAGATGGTCCTAAACATCAAATGTTCAGATTGAGTGAATGTGTATGTGTGATGGGGGCAGACACAGCTTATCTCTTCTACAATTCTGAAAAAAAACAAAACAAAAAAAAACTAATGTAAACCAAAAAGAGGTCCTTAGCATACCACCTGGTATATAAAAGGATCATGTTTGATGGGTCAGATATCCGATATCTCCACAAATCACAATACTGTACATATTTTCCCCAAATGCCCATGTTCTGCGGTTTGCAATATATTTCACTTTTAAGCCTAGCCCTGAACCCACTTATTTTTCACCAAAGACTAGCAAATGCACTTCTTACAAATAAAGAAATAATTCAGAGTTGACAAATAGTGCTAAAAAGTAACATGCAAGTACATACTTGCCAAATTTCTAGGGATGGAGGGATAGTTTCTAAGATGCATTGAAGAGGATCCTTCATACAGCAACTGATATTGTGAGAACACATTTGTTTCAGATAATACTGAATACTGAGCACTTCCTTGATGTGGCAAATGAAGAAGAAGATTGCAAAGCAGTAAGCAACCAAGGTAGGAGTCATCACAGAACAGCCCAAAGCCTGAATCCTTAAGTGTACAAGTACCAAAGGAAGCCAAACTGCTGCGGTCATGGTAAAAGAAAATACTTGATAAAGACATGCACTGAATGCCAAGTGATCAAGGCATAGATGTCTACAATGTATACGCTCCTTGGGCAAGCACTGGAAGCATTTACACTTCTAGTGGAGTGGTCTTAGACAATCATATTCCAACAAACATTGTGTCATTGGATGGAAAAAGATAATGCAGCTAGCAATCCACTTGGAAAGTTTTGTCAAACTACTTCAAGTCCTGTCTTCTCCAAAAAGGAGGACATGTAAAGTTGCTTGGTCTTCCTAAACTAGCAGACCCACTTTAAGGTAAAATCTGAGCTGACAGTGCACATCTGACGTATGCAGATTTCTCTCTCTCCTGCTTCCTCTCTGCACACTTTTGCCCTTTTAAAGCAAACAGGACTATGAGTGTACTTATTCAGGGACAACTCAAAAACTACTGACAGAAGGCAATGTGTGGTGTCTTAAAGAACACGCAATCATTAAAGAAAATACATGTGGTTTTCTTACATGAAGGACCTGCAGCCCTGCCAGCTTCTCTTGCAAAATTTCAAATAAAATAGCATTCTTTCCAAGAGATGGACTTTAACTCTATTGATTCATTGGCACTGAATGGGAGATGGGCATGCCTGTTGATGGTAAAGTTAGGACCTTAAGGAGGGAAAGAATTCATGACATCTTTTAAGGAACTGACCTCCACAAGGTCATTATGAGCAACAACAGAAACATGCAGCATAACTGCAAAATAAAATATGACCCAAATCAATCAGGTGACTGATGTATTTCTAACTAAGCTAAAGACTGACCAACCAGAGCAAAAGAGGGTACACCACTTGTCCAAACAAAGAACTTCTACCTGGCAGAATACATCTGGCAGTGGAAGGCTTTCTAATTACCCTCTCTATGACCAGTTTACATAGCTACTTATTAAATTACATAATACATGGTTCTTCTTCAAAACATCTAATTCCTATAACATCGAAACTTAAAACACTGAGACCATAACATTGAAAACCCCAAACACTGAAAACTCGTAAGATTGAAAACCCAAAACACTGAAACTTTGTATCACACCATCCCATAACATTGAAAACTACAGTGCACAAGTAAATAACATCCCCTCCACCTATAACACCACCAAACTAACACACACACTTTTTACTACCTTTCTGCAGGGGGGCAAGCCCCCCCCTGCACCTCCCATAAATTAAATATAGCAACTCCAAGATCGCACAACAGTGGAAAAAAAGTTAATTTCCCCCACTGTATCACGATCACCATACAGAATGTACATATATCATCTAAATCACTTACTTGCATGCCCTAAAACACGTACAGACTGGCAACATAAACACTTTCTCCTCAACTCACTTCTCAGAACACTGACCTAACTTCCATGAAAGCAACAAATCCATCACTTAACAAGACCAATATTTATCAATTACCTGACAAACTGTCAAAACACAAACTACAATCCGCAAAATGTACCAACCACCATATTACCTCACACAATAACTACAACTTCGTAAAGTGATACCATAACATTAACAAATTATACTACATGTTTGATGATACAATACTCAGTGTTATACATTTTCAGTATTATGAATTTTGATGTGTGTTTTCAGTGTTTAGGGCTTTCGATGTTATAGTCTCAGTGTTTTGAGTTTCAATGTTAAGGGAATTAGATGTTTTGAAGGGGAACCAAATACATACGTACTCATTCACTCACATGGTGAGGTAAGAACAAATTTTGGAATTTCTTCCCTGCATTCAGTGTTGATATGCACGATCAGCAGAAAAGACAAGAATGAGCCAAGAATTTTTATTGTCATGTACTGGAGAAAGTATTCACAACAAACTTCCGCACTCTGTGATGAAGTTAAAAGGGGGAGTGCCATGTTTTCCTAGAAGACAAAATAACTGAACTCTGGACCATTCCCTTCAGAAAAATTAATTTTGCACATGGTTTGTGAGGTTGTAGCTCCAAGAAAGAACTACAGGAATAACTAAGTATCCATTAACATGTTTACTTCCTCCAGTATGTGAAATGCTAAGAGAGTGATGCCTCCATTTAAGGTCAATGCAAACATGTACTGCATTGCTGCTTAAGGGATTTGACCATGTGACCTTTATTTGTTTAGGTGCCACACAACAGATCAGTTTCTAAACAAAATTAGTGGCTCCACATGCAGCTTTGCTTCCAAGACACTGAGAACAAGGAGGCCTTAAGTTCCATAGGTGTGTGGTGGCTCTGCATCCAAAAGCATCCTACTGTCTACTGTAATACCCACATCCTCAGTTGTGTAAACATCACCATGAAGATCCTGCCAAGATCCTGCCAACCAACAAGACAGAAGTCCCAAACAAGATCCAAGTTAAGATCTCCTGATGCTTCCTTACCCAGGCTGCCAAGTTCATAACTTCTTGTGCCTGTATGCTTGCAGGGATAACCACAAATGGAAAATGTCAAGCTATGCATTTAATCAGCTAGAATAACAGTGAAATTCTTCCACCTTCTGGTCTACCCTCTCCCCAGTGCTACAACAATGGGAGCTTCAATGCATGCACATAATCAGAGGGTTCCTCAATGAAGCTATCAAATGCCTGATGTCCAAGCAAGGGATAACATGGAAATCCCTCTTCAGCAAGGCTTCACCCAGAACAGTTAACACCCTGGTATATGCGCTGACTACAGCAGAAAGCACAAACAGGAACACACTGCACCAAAATGATACTCAACCAGACAAACATGGATAGTCTTCTGCATGAGCCCCAAATGTGCCAAATGGCACTCATGCCTAATGACACCATCCAGGCACTGTGCAGAACCAAGAATGAGACTCCTACTGAGGATCACCATCAGGAACCAAACATAAAAGTTTTGTTGAAGTTACCAAGGATCGGGATGGAACAGAACCCAACCATATCCTCTGGGATTAGGAAGAGGTGGACATAAAACCGGTCATCCCAGTTTTGAATGATGGGTTACATAATTTATCTCTGGAGTAGGTAGGCTATTATTGCCTTCTGAATATAATTACCTTACACTTCTATATGTTCACATTGCATCTATTTTTTTTTTCTGCACTCTGCAATGATGCAAATAAGTCCAAAAAGATCAGTGCATTACCCTAGTACACAAATTCAAATAAATAAAAGACATTTAAGGGGAGAACTTAAGAATTCTAAAACATAGCCTACCAATAACCACATCCAAAACCCACTGGTCCTTAGCAACGACTTTCAAAATGAGCTGACCATGGGGTTAGTTTTAAATCTACCCTCAGATCACAGTCAAGTCTGCTGCTACTGGTCTAGCAGTGATGGTATTTTGGGTGACCCAGTGGCCACCTGAAGGGGACAAGTCCTCAGTAAAAGGTCATCAACCATGTTCTGAGAAGTCTGTAAAAAGAGAACTTTCTACAGGCATCTAAAATGCTGTTTCTGATGATCTCATTCAAGGAGTCATCTCAGCCATTTCATCTTGCAGTCTTAGCCACAGCATCAGAAGAATAACAACTGCAACAGGTTAGATGAAAGATGCTCTGAAAGTGGCAGAAAATCTTAACTACCTCCTCCAAAAGACAAGCAACAGTGAAGGACAATAGTTTTCCAGAGACTGGTCCTTTAGGAAGAAATGGCATTCAGAAAGGAGAGATAAAGAGCTGATTAATCTGTCCCAGCTCAACACTGGAGTAAATTCTGCTGCCACACTGCACACTTGACATCTGAAGAAGCACTCCTTTAAGAAGTACAAGAATTCTACTCTGGGTGTGAATCATGACTGGAAGATTTCTGCACTTGAGAACACAGAACTAATGAAAAAAAAAAAGCATTTACAAACACGCGTTTTGTGCATTTCATGGCCTTCATGTTCTGTCTTGAATTACTTAAGTCCTGGAATGGTGTCAGAAGAAACCATTTTTTAACTGCATTGTACTTATTTAAACAACTACAACATTACAACAAACATTCAAAACAACAACAAAAAAAAACTTTTGAATGCAAGAAAAAACAAAACAAGCAACCTTTAAAACAACTTGAAAAACATTTTACCAATACATACACATTTATAAGCTCAGCTACTCCTATTAAATCACTTGCTGACAGCAAGTTTAGAATGCAAGTAAAATTACACAGATAACAGGTAGAACCAGTATAACAAGGATGAAAGTGTTACCTCTTAAATACTCAAAAAGGGTGTTCCTAGCACTGGGGATGTCATTCCGATAACCCGTACTTTTAAAAATATAAAGATGAGCTAAATAATAATGTACAATCCAGTCCCAAATGTCCTTCTACCATTGCTTTCCTAGACTTCCATTCCTTTGCACATATTAATTCAACAATACTTGCCAGAGTCCAACATACCTTCACCACAGGCATCATAGTTTTAATACCTAGGTTCTCTATTCCAAAAAAACAGAACTTCCAATCCATTTTCAATTGTTCCCTATATAACCGACCCCAACAAACATAACATACTCCGCAGTACATTTTAACCAGAGGGCAGCCTCAGAATATGCGGAGGTTACCTGCTCCCAATGTATTAACACCTCCAGCAATCATCAGATTGTTTAGATCCTTGGTATCTCTCTCTTCACAGGCAGTACCACCCTCTATAAATAATGTGTATTTGCTGGTCCCTGTAGAGTGTCCATTTATTTAACACTCAGGGCCTCTCCTAATCGATAGCTCATTCCCTTCCTAGTCAGTGTGACCTTCCTATTTACTCCATCTTCACTGCCACAGTTCTTGTTCCCTACAAGTCCTTAAATATCATACTTGTCTTCCTTTTCTGACTTTGGACCATTTTGCCCAAGTTAATAACCTATGTGCCCTGTAGCCTTCTCTGTGTGTACTATCCAGGTCCATCACAACTGTATGTATGTAAACCATTTTTGCATCCCAAGATGGAACTCAGTATTCAGCTCTGAGAAGCTTTTAAAAGAATGACTTGTGCCTACCATTAGTTGGTCGCATTTCAGAATGCCAGTTAGACCAGTGTTAGATCGGTCTAGTTGCCAAAGTGGCAATAATTCTTGGATGGTGCCAAATTCTACTCCTAGGTTCTCTCCCCCATAATAAGCAACCAAATCCATTGCACTCAGTACTGATCTCTAGTAGCCACTCTTGTGGAAGCATCCACCAAACATCTGCCCACTCAGTAAACCTAGATGTTTCCAGCATCCAGTCATTAGAGAGTCTGAGCAAGTGGACTAACTTAAAGGCTATAGCTTGCCTAGATGAATATGGGAGCCCCCAACCTTCAGAACATTTAAGGACATAAGCTAGTTTTGAAGATATTCTCCTTACTGATTCCCCCAGAAACGCTAAATTAATGTACTCCTGTAAATGTATGAGAGCAAGATGCTCTGCTGGTATGGGCATATTCCTTGAAGCATACAGAATGTGGGGCAATACTATTAATTACAGAGCTTGGCTTTTACCAGATATTGTGCGACACCTGTTCAACTGTGGCAGATAATTTTTCGTTAACTTTACTGTCAGCTCATCATGACTTACCCTGACAGTGTCATGCAAGGTTGGAAATACCAGCAAATCCAAATACTTTGGATGAGACAATGTAGGTAAGATTTGAGAATCTAAGACCCAATCTTCTGAGCCACATTTAACCAGCACAGAATTGCTGGCATTGCATTTCAACGCAGACGTCTTCTCAAATGACTAATATACTATTCAGGATCTCTGGAAGACCCAGTCTTACTAACAAGAAGTCAGAAGAAACTTTTCTAATACTTTCTGCTGCACAAGTGACAATAACACTGTTTGTGTGACTTTGTAAGTGGCACTGAGCTTCTGCACTTGTTATGCCAAGTGCGCCTTGACAGATAACCAACATTACTTCAGCTATTTCTGTTTTTGCATTTTACTGACAAAAACACCAAACTAAATGCACAAAGAAGCCCACTGCTCGGCTTGCATCCACTTGAAATTTCAGCTAAATTACTGTACTACTATAAATTTTGGTGAATTAACTTCAGTTATTGGCTTGACATGGCAAAAATATAATCACTAATGACTTAAACTATACAAAAATATATAACAAATGGAATTTCTGTATTCAGTGTTTTAAGCTGCATCTCACTCTGAGGGACAAGTTAAGAAAAAGTCCTCTCTGCCACATCTCCACATATCACAGTCAAGAAATCCATTATGGCAATCAAAGCATTTCTTAGAAAAGAAGAAAAAGACAAACCAACAGCACTGAAAATTAATTTGAGCTATACTGTGAATGAAGAAAGTACAGTTTTGTGCACTTACCATAAATGTAGATGTTCGAGTGTATGCACTGTTGCAGTCATTACATATGTGTAATCTGCTGGCAGGTTGCCCGCAGTCGAACTGAATTCCAAAGTCTTGGGTCCTGCGACAGCTGCCATCTTCTCTGCCATGACGTCAGGTTGTTAGGGGTATAAAACATGCAGCAGACGCCATTTTCTTTAGTTCTTCTTGCCCCCGATGTCAGGTGCCCCCCAAAAAGAAGCAATATTATAAATATTTATATATATATATATATATATATATATATATATATATACATGCATCAATATAAACTTTACTTTCATCTACAAGCAAATACACCACATAGGTTTTGGAAGACAGAAAAGGAAAGATAAACTGTAGAATGACAGGGGGATGGTGGGAGGGTAACCTGGACTGCAACAGTGAATACACTCGAACATCTACATTTATGGTAAGTGTACACAACTGTACTATGTTCTTTGTGTTTCACTGTTGCAGTCATTACATTTGGGTAGAATCCCAAGGCTATGGTTGGGTGGCTGGAGCTCAACAGCATTAGGTGAGGCTATAAGGCCCTGCAGCACTGCAGTGGCAAAGCCTGCCCTGGACTTAGAGTAGAGAGGCAAATGGTAATGCTTTGTAAAGGTGTGAACAGAACTCCAAGTAGCAGCCTCTAGAATGTCCTTGGTTGGTTCTCCTCTGAGAAGGCTGCTGAAGTAGCTGCAGCCCTTGTGGAGTGAGACCTAATGCCCTTGGGCACAGGTTTGCCATGGTGTAAGCAGCAGAAAAGGATGCAATGGCTTATCCACTTTGAAATTGCCTTTCCTTCTGATCCTGCAGCATAAGACACTAGTAATTGCTCAGTTTTTCTTAGAGCTTTAGTCCTGCTCAAGTAGAATGTTAGCTGTCTGTGTACGTCCAAGGAATGCAGAATTCTCTCCCCTTTGTTCTGCGGATTTGGATAAAAAGTTGGAAGATGAATTATTTGGTTAAGAGCCACACTAGAAACGACCTTAGGCATAAAAGTAGGATTTGTCCTCAGAGACACCCTGTCTGGGTAAAATATGGTAAAAGGCTCTACAGCCATGAGGGCCTGTAGTTCTGAAACTCTTCTTGCTGAAGTAATTTCTAGTAGCAGAGCTGTCTTCCATGATAAGAACTTTATATCAGCGGTAGCAGCTGGTTCAAATGGAGTCAGGGTGAGCTTTTCCAACACATAATTGAGGTCCCATGCAGGTAAGGGTGATCTTCTAGGAGGCCTTAAATTTTTGGCTCCTCTAAGATACTGCTTTAGTAAAGGATGAGAAAATATTGGTGGCTCTGTATTGTAATGAGCCGAAACGGCATAGACATGGATTTTGACTGATGAGAAAGATAGCCCTTTGTCAAGCATCTCAGTTAAGTATTGTAATATCTGAGGAATATGTGGTTCTGCTGTATCAGTTCCTTGTGCTTGATTCCAAGCACAGAATCTCTTCCATTTGTCAGCATAAGATTTTCTAGTACTAGGTCTTCTGGCTTCCAGAATGGCATCCATCACAGCTTTACTGAGAGGTGTCGTTTGTATGACTACGGGATTAGCCATGCTGCCAGGTTCAAAGTCTGTAGTTAATTGTGAAAGATCTGACTGTTTTGCTGGGACAGTAGTTGTGGTTTTTGGAGGCAAGGTCCAAGCTGGGTATTGAGACAAGTTCCTTAGGAATGGGTACCAGTATTGGCAGGGCCAGTCCGAGGCAAATAATATCATCTTTGGCTTCTCTTGTCTGACTTTTAGGAGGACCTTGGGTAGAAGAGGCAGAGGAGGAAAGGCGTAAACTTTCCATGCTTATCTGTGATAAGTCCTTGTGCAGAATCTTTTCAGCTGACAATTTTGAGGAGAGGCAAATAGATCTATGTCTGGGCTCCCCCATTTCTCTGTTATCATGCTGAAGACTTGTGGATTTAGTTTCCAGTCATGAGGATCCATAAGGTTTCTGCTTAAATCGTCTGTCAGTAGTTGTCCTGGATGAAGTAAGTCCCTGAAGGCTGTTAGGGCGTTTTGAACAGCTAGCATCCCTTTCTGGTTGATATGTAGATGAATTTGATTTGGTGCCCATATGCCCTGAATGCATCTTCCTGCCATGTGGGCCCCCCAGGCATAATCTGATGTGTCTGTTGTTAAGGTTTGGCTGGCAGGGGGTAGAGTGAAGGGCCGTCCCATGTTTTGGTGACAGGCCTTTGCCCACCATAGAAACTCCTGTTGCAGGCAGGGAATGAGAGGAATCATTGTTTCCAGACAGTGTGAATGTTGACTCCATAAACTTTTTAGGTACCATTGAAGTTTCCTCATATGCAGTCTTGCATATGGAATTAGTAGGATGCAGGATGCCATGAAGCCCAGAGACTGCAGAATTTGTCTTGCAAAAGACTGGGTTATTGTTGCCATCAGTTTGAAGTAAGTAGTCAGTTGCCTTTGTTTGTCTGGCGTGAGGTAAGCCATCTGGGCAGTTGTATTCAAGCTTGCACCCAGGAATGTTATCTTTTGAGAGGGTACCAGTTGTGATTTCTTTTCATTTACTGTGTACCCTAGGCATGTTAGAAGCCTTTTCACAAACACCAGGTGTCGTAGAAGAGTATCCTTGTTCTCTGCTTGAATGAGACAGTCGTCCAAGAAAGGATATATTTGAATACTTCTTTGTCTGCAAAATGTAATTACTTGTGCCAGGCATTTTGTAAAGACCATGGGCGCAGTAGATAAGCCAAAGGGCAGTGCAGAGAATTGGTAATGCAGTAAGCCAGCCTTGAATCTGAGGTATCTTCTGCACAACTGTCTTATTGGAACATGCAGGTATGCCTCTTTTAGGTCTAAAGTCACCAGCTAAGCATTCTTGCCCAGCATGGGCAGAAGCTGTTGTAAAGTGAGCATTTTGAATTTTGGAATGTCCAGTGTATGTGTTCAGAATCGATAAATCCAGTATTGGCCGCCAGGCCTTGTCCTTTCTGGGTACCAAGAACAGTCTTGAGTAAAAACCTTGTCCTTTTTCCTGTTATGGTACTGTCTGAATGGCCCCCATATCCATGAGGGACGTAACCTGTTTCGGTGACTCTGCCCATTGTTTTTTGGCAGATCTGGCCAACCATTTGTCATTGGCAGTGTGTGGAAATGGAATTTGTATCCCTGTGATGCGATGTTTAGTACCCACTTGTCCTGGGTTATAAACTGCCAATTTTGAGCAAAAAGTGCTAATTTTCCCCCTATGGGTGCTGCCAAAAGATAAGTGCTTGGTGTAGGCAGAGGGAAGTCATTGGGATTGCTTTATGTAGGTTTGTGCTTTATTTCCTCCAGATATGGAGGTGGATGCGCCTCACTGCTTTGACCTGTATGAGTCTTGAGCCTGGTACCTGGAACCCTTAGGGTGTCTGGATTTGCCCCTTTGAGCTCTGTCTGACACAGGAAAGGACCAATTTTTTGTAGGCCAGTGTCTACTGAATCTTGGTGGCTGCACTTGTAAGAAATCTTTAACAGTTTGCATAGACTTAGCTTTGTCTTCCATTTTCTTTAAAACCTCTTCTGCCTTAATACCAAACAGAGAATCATGCTGTAAAGGTGCATCTAGCAATTTAGCTTTAACATGATCAGGCAAATTTTGTTCCTTTAACCAGGCATGCCTCCTAATCACAGATCCAGTAACTGCGGCCCTGCAGGAGGCATCTAAAGAATCAAAACCACACTGCAAAGTATGCTTTCCAACTTGTTAAGCTGCATGCAATAATTCCTGCAATTCTTTATTTTCTGCACATTCTGAAATCAACATCATTTTCTGTTTCAGCAATCCCATAACATGTTGGTACTTAAGCATATGAAATTGACAGTTTAAGGCCCTGATTGCCAAGGTTGCAGATGTATAAACCTTTTTTCCCCATCTGTCCAGTGCCCTAGAATCTCTGTCGGAGGGGGTAGGGTTTTTTGCTGTTGAGGCCTTAACTCCCTTTGGACCCTGTGAAATAGTTTCAGGATCAGCAGCAGTGTTTCTAAATAAAAATTTATGAGAGTCAGGGACACCCTGTAATATCTGTCAGGCTTAATGGGAGCCGGAGGTAAGGAGTCAGGGTTCAGGCTTGACTCCGAAAACATATCATCCACAGTGTTGAAAACAGGGGGAATGGCTAAAGGCTTGTGCTGAGGGAGAAGAAGGAAATCCCTGAGCCTCTTTTTTGATTCTGAGAAGCCTTGACTCTCCCATTGAAAATGCTCCCTCAAAGTATGCAAGGTTTCTCCAAATAAATAATCCTCAGGAGGAGATGCAGATGGAATAGACTCCTCAGCATCAGAATCCTCATAGGGAGGTAAAGATAATTCCTGATCAGAAGAGGAATCAGAAGAAATAGAAACCTGATCTGAAGATTCATAGTCAGTCTCATGTCTAGGCCTCTTTTCTGGAGGGGGATGGGTACCCCTGATCAAGGTGATAAGGTCTTCAGCCATTTTGATCATCTGTTTTTTAGGCATAGAGGCCTGTGCACTTGGCTCAGGCGTCGTTTTTTTAGTTTTAGAAGATGCCTTTGCCTTTGGTTTTGCAGCTTTCGTTGGTTTGATATATAAATGTTGAGGTCTGAATACACCCTCAGAAGCTGGTGCCTGCTCAGCGGCTCCGGACCCATCCAAGGGAGATATATCCGTCAGTCCAATACCTTGAGTATTTTGCAGCATGCCAGACTCCACATGGGTGTCGGTATAGGCCTGCGACTCGAAGGTAGCGGGTATCAGGGGCTGCGAAAGTGCCTCACTGAGTACCGGCAAACTGGCGACTGGCTTAGGAGAAGCTTCGCCGTTAGTTTTAGTTCTCGACTGCCTTTCTCTTGTCCTTTTCTTTGTGTTTTTTATCTACTCCGGTAGTCGGATTGCTATCCGATGACATTTTTGGGTAGTTAAATCTGTTTCCAAAATACTTAGATGTAAAAATATACTGACGCTTAATAATGCATTGGTTAAATCTAGCACAAAACCGACAGCCAGGCACGTTGTGATCAGGGCCCAGGCAAGGAATACAGTATAAATGGAAATCCTTATGAGGTATTTGCTTCTCACAAGTAATACAATTATTAACCTTTTCTGACATCGGTAAAAAGCAAGATAAAAGTTTCACCAACAGGGTACTTAGCTTTAGTGAAGACTTTGGTTCTGAAACTCAAACTCGAATATTTCAGTAGTCGGCCGACCGGCACTTGCAAAATGCTTCTGCTTCGGGCACTGCGCGGCAAGAAAGACTGAAGAAAATGGCATCGGCTGCATGTTTTATACCCCTGACGACCTGACGTCATGAAAGAGAAGACAGCAACCGACGCAGGACCCAAGACTTTGGAATTCAGGCCAACTGAGGGCAACCTGCCAGCAGATTACCCATATGTAATGACTGCAACAGTGAAACACGAAGAACATTTCACCTGATTTAAGACATTTGCTTTTCACCATAAATTAAAAGTCAAAGAAAATACTGTTTAAGGCACAAGGTATACGAATGAATGTGGGCAACTGTGTGACTCTTCACAAATCACTTAAGAGGCAGACTGTGAAGATAACCTAACAAACACTGGAAGATGGTAAAGATATTTATCATACAAGGAATTCTTAGCCGAGTAACAGACACTATAGAGTTGGCAACATGCAAGATTAAGATTGGGTAAAAAGTGAAAACAGACCCTAGAAACTAAAAATAAGTGCAGCAGACAACCAGTGTAATAAAACTAAAAAGGAGTGCCAAAATAGCTTCCCGGAAGTCTGGCCTTAGAAATTATGGATAAATGTCAGAACTACTCTTTTTAAACTGGTCACACGAGTAGAATGCAGTGCAATGTCTGAGGATACATTCAAGATGCTATCTTTAAACTGCAAGCCAAATAGGTTTGCACATGTGTTACTCTCACATTTTTGGTGAAGCCATGAGAACAGTCCTAGTTATGCTGTGTACACAAAAATAAGGTACAGAAGCATCAGGCCAAAAGGATGGTTTAGTCTGGCCCATCCAAGTGGCTCTGGCTCGCAGCTTGGGTGATACCTAGAGGGCACAGTGGGCACTGTACCTGTAGATTATCAGCCTACCAAGACTACTCTCCCAAAAGTATTTGACATACTACATATACTGGGGATGTCATGTATGTCTGCACTGATACTTCCCAGGCCATGCATCAACTATGGAGCTCGAGAGAGCTGTTGCATACTTAGGGCTCCAAAGGAGAAAGACTGAACCCTCCTTACCACCTGACTCTGACATCTCATTGGAGAACAGATCTGGTACTCCCATACCTGCGAGCAGAGGGGGCAGTGGGCTTTTGCCTGTGAGCAGAATTTGTCCCTGTTCCTATTAGTTTGAGCACGTTAATGAGTGCCCTTGTCAGACTATGAATGAACTCTAAGGCTCTCATCTTGTCCAGTGCTAGGCTCTTTGTACAGTCCTGGGCTGTAGTAGTGCGCTCTCCCATGTGGCCTATGTTCCATTACTCAGTGAAGGAATGAATGGGTCAAACTGGGTGCAGACAGTGCAACTACTGTGTCAGTCATGTCAACAACTGGGGGTGGGAAATTAGCATATTATCTACATCACAGTGCAGCTCTGCAAACACACTTAAGGCAAAACAAATGTACTGGGCTTCCATGGGCATGACATAAGGAAACAGGCTGCTTGAGCTGAAAAATGCTGAAAGAAATGCAGCTTACAGTCCAAATGTGCAGTGTATTCCTGGATATGTAGCACAGAAAGATGAATTCCTGACTACGATCAAGATGACCAAAGATCAATTAATGAATGTGATGTTTAAAGAATCTGGAGGAGAATGGCAAAAATGAGAAGCAGACGTTAGCTCACTACTATGCTTAGCAGGAGACAGGCAGTCTGGCTTATTGCAGTGACATCACCTAATGAAGAGGAAGGGGTGCACTACGGGACACAAATGAGTGCTTGGGTTTGCCATCCAGCATCCAAGCAATAACCATCACATGGTGAAGATGGGAACACACATGCCAACAAGTTAAGGATTATCAAGCCTTTACATCAGTTGGATTGGCAGAGCTTAGGATACAAAATGAAAAATAACCATAATAGATGCTTGTATGAAGGTTTTGCCAAGAATACCTCCAGCCACAGTGATGAGGAACAAATGGCATGGAGTGATGGTTAAATGATCAGCAGACAAAGGTGGATGAGGAGGGGAAAAAATAATATAACAAGAATATGTTTGGTGGACAGTTACATCTAAAGTACAAACTGTTCGAAGACACAACAGAGTAACTCTAAGTCAAAACCATTGCAAAGACTGTCCAATGATGTTAGCAAAACATAAGTTTTAAATAAGTACATTCCTGTCCCAACTACCATAACTGTATATACTTGATGTAGATCTATGTTGCAGTACTAAAAGCTGGGACTTCCTGACATGCAGAAGCCACAGATTGGCCTGATTTCCACATAATTAGCATCATCCAAAGCCGATGGATGCTCAATGACCAATGTTGATGTCATGTTCTATGTCTAAGCCAAGAAAAGCAGTTTGATGCCTGAGGATAGCATGGCCTCCCTAGTTGTCTGATCTTGGTTGTAAATGCGAAGGAGAAAGAAACACAAGGATAATTAGAATGAACTAAAAGGATTATACAAAGAGTCAGAAACAGAGATGGTCCCCACATAGTTGAGGGATAGGAGAGTGGGAATATATGTACTGCAGCACTGATCTACTTAAACATTTACAATTATGGGAAGTGGGACACAACTGTACTATGTTCTTCATATTCAGTGTTTCAGCAGTAATTCTTGCAAAGATTCCCAAAGCTACTCTGCAGGTAGAGAAGATTACTGTAGGATTATAAAATAATACTTTGTAGGATGACAGAGGCAAGCTCTGCCCTGGACCTGGAGACCTGCCCTAAGTTAAAGTGTTTAGTAAAGGTGTGAAACAAATTCCAAACAGCTTGAATGGGAACTCCTTTGAGGAAAAGTGTGTGTGTGTGTGTGTGTGTGTGTGTGTGTGTGTGTGTGTGTGTGTGTGTGTGTGTGTGTGTGTGTGTGTGTGTGTGTGTGTGTGTGTGTGTGTGTGTGTGTGTGTGTGTGTGTGTGTGTGTGTGTGTGTGTGTGTGTGTGTCTGTGTGTCTGTGTGTCTGTGTGTCTGTGTGTCTGTGTGTGTCAGAACCTGTGCAGATTGCTATCCATTTACAGATGGTTTGCTTTGAGACAGGTTTGCCTAATCTCCCCTCTACAAAGGATACCAACAACTGGTCTGCCCTGTCCATATCTTTTGTTCTGTCCAGGCAGTACCTGATCGGTCTGTAGGCAGCCAGTGAATGGAGGATTCTTTCTACTTTGTTCTGTGAGCCAGGGAAGAAGGCTGGCTGATGGACAACTTGGTTAAGGCTGAGTTCTGAAACCGCCTTGGTATGAATGATGGCTTTGTTCTGAGGGTTACCCTGTCCCTATGGAAGACAGTGAGGAGCTCTATAAGCAAGAAGGCTTGCAGTTCAGAGACTCTTCTAGTTGAGGTGACTGCTATATGGAGTATTTCTTCCAGGTAAGCAACCCAAAAGGTGCAGTAGCAGCCGTCTCAGTGGGTGGCAGGGTTGTTTTTCCAAAACACAGTTCAGGTCCCATGCTGGAATGAGGTCCATTCTGGGACGTCTCAAGTGACTCACCCCTTTTAGAAAGAATTTCATGTGAGGGTAACAGAAGAGTGGTGGTGTAATCTGCTAGCAAGCTGAGACAGCAGACGCATGAACCTTTATGCTGGAATAAGAACGGCCTTGCTCAAACAGGTGTGATAGGTAAAGCGGTATTGAATTGATGCCTTCTTGTGCTGGAATAGTGTGCCGGTCGTGACACCACGCAAACAATCTCTTCCATTTTGCCATGTGTGATTTTCTATTGTTAGGCTTTCTTGCCTCCTTTAGAATAGATAACACCGCTTTTGGCTAAGGCATCGAGGCAAGATTCATGACCCAGTTCTCCAGACAGCTAAACTGAGAGATTCCAGGTTGGGATGGAAGACCAATCCCCTGATTTGGATTTGGCTGAGAAGATCTATGCCCTCAGGAAGCATGCAAAACCTCCTCTCAATGAGGGTGGATAGAGAGGACCAGTGTTGTATGGGCCAGAAGGGCACTACAAGTTATTATGCTGGCACTGTTGATCCTGATATTTTAAGTACCCTCAGAATCAAGGGTAATGGGGGAAGGTGTACAGAGCCAGTGGGTCAATGTAAATGAGAAGGCATCTATTGTCCAGGCTCCCTGCTTTGGTGTTCTGGAGCAGAATCTCTGAAGTTGTCTGTTGCAGAGAGGAGCAAAACGTTTACAGAGGGAATAACCCACAGAGTGGTAAGATCTAGGAATACTTCTCTTTTCAACATTAACTCAATTGGATCTAGTAAGTCCCTGCTCAGGGAGTTGGTGGCCTGGGATGTATGATGTTACGAGAGTGATTCCCAGTCTTGGGTTAACATTCCAATCTTTTTTGTAAGACTGCACAGTAGGCAATACGAGGTCCCCACTTCATTATGTACCACAGAACTGTTGCACTGTCTGTCCAGATTTGCCGAGTTCCTGGACTTAAATGCCATAAGAAAGCTTTTCTGGCTAGGAAGACTGTTAGCATTTTCTTTAGACTGACATACAACTTCCTCTGTTGTGGGAACCAAATGCCCTGCACCCTCAATGGGCCTACGTGACCTACCCAAGCTATGTTTGGGCTGCTGTGGTGATGGACTTGTTTACCTCAGGCAGCGTAAAGGTTGCTTCTGGGTTCTTCTGTATGGTGTTCTTCCACTATACGAGTTCCTTCTTGAGGCATGAGAGCAAGGGTACACAGGTTTCTAGGGATTGTGTGTGTTGCTGCCAGACATTTTTGAGAAACCATTCGTGTTTCCCTATGTACAGCTTTGTTAGAGAGACCATCAGGATACAAGAAGCCAGGTACCCTAAGATTCTTAAGAAGTCTCAGCTGAGATAAGATTTTTTGTGACTAGGTTGTCCAAATAATTCCTCAGGAAAACCACCATGTCGTGAGGGAGAAACACTTTCTGTTGGGTTGAGTCTATAAGGTCCCCCAGAAACAGGATAATTTTCTGAGGTGTCATCTGATACTTCTGTATGTTTAACGTGAGGCCCATCTTCTGGAAGCAGTCTACAGATGTCTGGAAGGCATGCAGGGTCTCTAGGGTGAAATTTCCATGGATAAGACAGTCGCGTATCCCCAGCATTCTGCAATGTGCTATCAGGGGTGCCAAGCATTTTGTACCAACTATTAGTGCAGTAGACAGACCACATGGTAGAACAAAAAACTGGAAGTGGAAGCCTGAGGCTATGAATCATAGTTAAACTGGTGAACTACACAAAAAACGCAATCCAGGCTGGAAACAACCACACAAGAAACAGGATGAACCAGATTTTCATGTCAGTTTTAGCGCTTTCGTCTGTATGTAGCACAAGACTTCTTCAGAAACATTATACTAATACACAAAATCCATTAAGTACCATACTTTCCTCTCCCTTAAAAAGTACATGTACTGCCAGAACCAATGAAATGCACACTCCAAATAAAATACCTTACAAATTCTTGACAATAAAAGACTTGGTAACAAGCATTAAGAATGTGTGATTTTAATGCTTGGTACCAAGTCTTTACATGTGTTTAATGCTTGGTACCAAGTCTTTAATTGTCAAGAACTTGTAAGGTATTTTAATTGGAGTGTGCATTTCATTGGTTCAGGTAGTACATGTGTTTTTTAGGGGAGGGGAAAGTATGGTACTTAAAAAAACATTAAACTAATACACAAAATCCATTATCAGTCTTGTGCTACATACAGATGAAAGTGCTAAAACTGACATTAAAATCTGGTTCATCCTGTTTACTGTGTGGTTGTTTCCAGTACGAATAGCAGTTATTTTCTATGACTTACTACTATAGGAACATGAAGTTAAACGTCCTACAGGTCGATAATGACCATGGAGGCGTTCTGAAAAATCATGAGTAGCAGCTTTTGCAAGATAAGCATCTTGAATTTTGGCAGGCACAGGAATTTGTTTAACCTTGAAAGATCTAAGACAGGTCTCCAAGTTCCCTCTCTTCTTGGGACCAGAAAGACCCTTGAGTAAAAGCCTCTTCAGCTGGGGGAACTCTGAATGGATCCTTACTGCATTAAATCTTTGATAGTTGTGGCTAAGAGGTTTTTCCTTCCTTTGGAGGTCTTGGTATGTCCAAAAAGGGATGGATTTTACCTGAACTGGATATAGTATCCCTTTTCTAAAATGGTGAATACCTCTTGACCCCTTGTGATGGGTCTTCAACTGGCCTAAGAAGAGGGAAAGCTTTCCTGCCAAAGATCCGGGAGGGGATGGAGGGGTATCATATAGTCACAGCTGTTCTCTGTGATGGGTGTGCTCTTTGGTGGCACCCAATCTCTGTGGCTGTTCTGTTCATCATCTTCTGGACTGCCCTAGTCTATCCGTGGGGAGGCCTCCCCTTGTCTTGTATAGGCAGAAAGGGCCAAAGTTTAGAGGGGTAGTTTCTACTGTACATTGGGGTTGAAGAAAAGTAGAATTCTTTGACAGTTTTAAGCTGTTTGCCCTTTTTTATCTAGTTTCTCAAAGACTTGTTCAGCTGGAGGTCCATACAGGAACTCATTATATAGTGGGGCATCTAATAATTCTGCTTTCATTTGCTGGTCTGACAGTGTCTGAGTTCTGAGACACGCATGCCTGCAGATAACTGAACCTGTGGCAGCTGCTCTGCTAGTATCATCTAAGGCATCACAACCATATTTCAAGAAGTGTCTGGCTAGCTGTAGAGATTTTCTGACCCTGTTCTGTGCCTCCTTGAAAAAGCTCTATCTGACAAGGAATCAAATTTTGTTATCATTTTGCCTTGAAGTGATTCCAAGTATTTTATCATGTGGAAGTTGCAAGTGAAAGCTCTCGTGACTAGGGTTGCAGAGGTATACATTTTCTTGCCAAAACTATCCAGTAGTCTGCTCTCCCTGTCATTTGGTAAAGGATGCCTGGATAGTCCTTTGAGAATCCCTTTAGCAGATTCAGTGGAGATGCAGAGGGATCAGCTTTGGGATTTTTGCAAAAATGCTTATGTGGGTCAAGCACTCTGTAAAATGTGTCTGGTTTCCTAGGCCCAGGTGGTAAGGAGTCAGGGTGTAGGGCTATGTCCTGAAAAACATCATCTATTACAATGTTTACAAGAGGAATAGCCAACGGTCTAGGAGAAAGCAAGTTTAAAGGTTCCCATTAACGTGTCTGTGCCTGGAAGAACTGCTTACTTTTCCAGTTAAAAGCTTCTTTCATTTTGTGTAATGTCTATCTGTAGGAAAGGTTTTCAGGTGAAGAATCTGAAGACCACAGCATCCTCGGAGTCTGAGTCAGTGTAGGTTTGGGGGGTGTAAATGAACCGAATAAGACAGCGCTTCCTCATCTTCACAGGATGAGGAGTATTTCTTCTCTTTTGTTCTTTTAGTCAGAGAAGCTTCAGAAGGTGGTTGTGAGGGTTCTCCAGATTTAATGAAAGCCATGAATTCTTGTGCAACCTTGAACAGATCCAGGACTTTGGGCTGAAATGCAGGGGCCGAAGGCAGGGCACAGCCAAGGTTAAAGCACATTTCTGCTTGATAGCACATTTAACAGGCGTGGCATAGGGATGTGGTTGAAAATTAGGGGAGACACAAGGTTTCCCTGCAAAACCACTTCTTGAATGCCAGAAGCTGATGTCTCCAAAGCAGTGTCAGACCAGACTGACATGTGAGCAGTGGTGCTAGTCATATTTAGGCTACAGACCATGGGGGCTTTCAGAGGGATTGTGGCAAAGAGGTCTGGCTTAACAGTTGCTGGTCCTGGGAACTGTGAAAGTGCCTCACCAAGGTACTCAGTCAACTAAGAGGTTGTTGATGTAGTTTTTTCAGTGGCCTCCAGAGCCCTAGGTTTTATCTTTTCACTTTTTTGAGATCATACTTGTGGCCATCAGAGCAATTGCGGGACCTGCAGAAATCGGAGGTTGTGAAGCTACTGAAGAGGCCAATGATGACGACATATGAGCTGCGAGTACCACAGCTCTATGTTTAAGGGTTTTTACATGAAACTTAGCACAATTAGAACAGTTAAAAATATTGTACTGAGTCCCCAAGCAAAACCAACAAATTAGTGAAAATTTTTATGTGAGATTCGTTTCCCATAGGGAAAACAGTTATTAACTTTTTAGAACACTAATTATTGAAGAAATTTCCAGAGTGAGGAACTTATCTGCCTGGAAGCATAACAACTCTGGAAACACAAGCTGACAGATGGACTCTAGAGTATAAAACACACGTAAAGCAGGTCAGACTGCAGGACAAGAAAGAACTGAAGATGGCGTCAATATATACCCTTTCTTATACTCTTATGTTCAATGTCAGTCATTGAACATCCTACAGCTTGGGATGATGTTAAGACTCTGGAAATCATCCCAGTTGCAGGCTTCTGTATGGCAGGAAGTCTTAAGGATTAGTACTATAACACTGACTATGAAGAACATCTGGTTTAGAATTCTACAGACAAATTACTAACTGGAAGGAGAAACAGTAGAAAAACTGGGCTGTATTAAGTGCCTTATTGTTAATGAAGATGCATGAAACACACAGTACTAAAACAAAAGTAGTCTGGTAGTAATCGCTTACAGAGTTATTCTGATTAATTTGTATGTGTAGGATGCCTCAATGTCATATCACACTATCACAATAAGAAACACTGCCAGGGATGCACGTTGTTCAAAGACTGCCTAGTTCTTAAAAATCAGCATTTGCTTAGACTAACAGAACCTTAACATATAGGATTATGAGAGGGTCGCCAAACATAACCGGCTTATGTGTTTGAGACATGGATGTCACGAAATTCGATTTACCTTGAGAACAATGTTCAGGCAGGAAAATCGTGGCATCCATGCTGAGAATAGGAAATACACCCCAGGGATCACTTCTGTGGCTCTGCTCGACAGGGGCACAGGAAATTAACTTTCTTGGGTGGCGTAAGCCAGGGAACCTTGTTGGCTAGGCTTACTTAGGCCCTTGGGCCAATAGCCTAGTACCTACCTATGAACATATAAATAACAAAGGGTTATGATCAGAGACCCAATATAACTCCTTGTAGTACATGGAACTTTATCTGCTTTATGTACAACTAGTTACAGCAAAAAAAAATCGCCAAGTGTTTTGCCGGCTTTCAAAGCCATAAAGCACTTAGTGAATGTTGTCAGAGAGACAGTGCAAGAGATTCTGTTACGTTAGAAAAAGTCAGAGACACATACAGGCACAAGCAGGAGGCAGAAACAATTCTGTTTTTTATTCTGCAACTGACCTTTACTGGTCAATAGTGGCAGAATTAACTGCTTAGCTCAATACACAATTTTAACAAGTGAAGCAGGGTGCTTAACAATCGTTAAGAATGGGTCTTGCGCTACAGAAGCACTTAACCAATTTGTCTTTTTACGGACATCGGAGCATAATCACATCACTCCATGCGCTACAAACTGATTAAGAGGGAGCACTTTACAGGCTGCTGTTGTATTTACTATGCGCAATTCAAATTTCTTTCGAATATTAGGTGCAAATCAAGTATTCTGGCAAAGTATATACATTTACTATGCTCTTAGACAGATAAAGATTTTTAAGACTACTTTTTAAGATGTTGTCGTCACAAATATTTCAGCATGCAGTGGCTAGTAAGATCAAAAAAATGGAAGGTATTCCAAATACTACTAAGACATTCTAATCTGGGGTGCTGCAAAATGGGTAAGACAGCAAACTGACTAAGCTGCTGGACAAACTAAGATCACTAGGTCTGAAGCATAAGGTCAGATTTTGAACTTGTGCTGCATCTTTGATATAAATGGATCCCTTAATCACTAAAGATGGATTACCGACAGATGATGACAATATGTAAGCCAATAGTAAAAATGTTAACTCCTATTAAAACATGCTCAGTAAAACGGAAAGAGGTTTCTTGGGGAATGGTACAATATCTAAGTTCACAGCATAACTGACAGACAACTGCAGCTTTAAGAAAGGTGCTTGATCATGAAGTACATGGAGTTGACCACAGAATCAAACTAAAAGCTCTGAATTTTACTAAAAAGGCTGCTAACTAATGTACTCAGAGACTGAAGTGCTTTAAAATTACATTGCCAGCTACAAGTGAAGAAGCAAGTCAGAAAGGACTAGGACCAGTACTGTTACAAGAAGGCAAGCCTCTTGCCTATGCACTAACAGCACAAACACACGCATAAACCAGATACTTTTAGACGGAATAAGAATACTTGCAATAATGTTTGGATGCCAAAGAACATGGCCACAAGTCTTAGCAGAGCATTTTCAAAAATATTTAAATAAAGAATAAGCTAGAGCAGTGGTTCCCAAACTTTTTCGATTTTCGGCTCCCTTGTTGAATCAAGGTTTTCCCAAGGCGCCCCCACCCCCCCCTGTCAAATTCTAACAAGTATACCTTGCAAAATAATAATTTTTTTTAAATTAAAAGGGTTAGATAGGTAAAAATAAATAATACACATATTTAAGATCACAAAAAATGTAATTGTAATTGAACAAATTAATAAAACAGGTATTTCATAGGTTCATAGGTAGGTACTAGGCTACTGGCCCTAGGGCCTATATAAGCCTAGCCAAAAAGGTACCCTGGCTTTTGCCACCCAAGAAAATTATTCTCCTGTGCCCCGTCAAGCAGAGCCACAGCAGTGATCCCCGGGGTGAATTTCCTACCTCCCATCCAATCATCTAGATTTTTCTTGAAGAGTGGTAATGAGGAGCTTTGTTTGATATAGATAGGTAGTTTGTTCCAGAGTATGGAAGTCTCTGGGACAGGAATCTATTCCTCCAGCATGTTCTGTTTATTGTGGTGAAAAGGTTTAGGTCTCTAGAGCGTGTAGCTCGGAGGGATTGGGATTTCTTTACGTGAAGCATCATGTCCAACAGCTCTGGGTTTGACATAGCTTTGTATGTTAGGCAGAGATCGCCTCTGAGTAGGCGATATGTGACGGAGTAAAGCTGGAGTTTTTTGAGACCGTCTGCATAGGGCATCTGTTTGAGGCCGGTAATCCTCTTTGTGAGGTATTTCTGTGGCCTTTACAGTTGTTGTACATGTCTTGTGAGGTACATACCAAAAGGGGCGTTGTACTCTATAATGGGTCTAATGAGTGATGAGTAGAGGGGAACAATGACCTCTTTTTTCCTGGATGAGAAACCTTTTGTGATGAGGTGTGCCACATAGAAGGATTTCCTGACTACTGTGGAGATGTGATTATCAAAGGAAAGACTACTGTCCACCTGTGTCCCAAGGTCTGTTACCACACTTTCAGTGTTAAGTAGACTACCGTCTCTGTGGTAGTTCATGGGTACAGAGTTTTAACCAAAAGGGATGACAATGTACGTTTTGGCATTGAGCTTGAGGCCATGGCTTTGACACCAGGCATCTGTCTCAGTGAGGCCCTTTTGTAGGATGTCCACATCTTTAGGAGTTTTGATTATGGCTCGTAGTTTGCAGTCATCTGTGAACTTTGTTAGCCAAAGAACTTCTGTGTTAGCCTGTACTTCAGAGAAGTAGATACCAAACAGGAGAGGACCTAGGACTGAACCCTGTGGTGCTCCACTTGTCACTGGTCTGAAGTTGGATTTAGAGTCTGCTACTTTCACAAACTAGGTTCTGTCAGTGAGCCAGTTGGCAACCCATCTTGTGACATAGGGATTTATACCTAGTTTAGTGAGTTTATCTATAATTCCAGAGTGGGGGATGGTGTTGAAAGCCTTGGCGAGATCTAGAAAGGTTGTGTGAACCACCTTACTGTCATCTACGGCTTTGGTGACCGCTTAAAAGAAGTCTATCAGGTTTAGGAGACATGATCTACCTTTTACAAACCCAAACTGGGTAGGATCCAGAGTTTGGAGATTACCAATGTCATTGTTTATAAGTTCCATGATGATACGTTCCATAGCCTTGCAGACCAGGCTCATCAGGCTAATGGGGCAGTAGTTCTCAGGGTACGTGGTGGCTCCCCCTTTGTGGAGTGGGATAAACGTTGCTGTGTGCCATTCAGTGGGCACAAAGCCTGAGGTGAGCCTATGGCTGAATATGGTACTTAGGTGGGGTGCCAGTTCATTCTGTAGTTCATGTAGAACACAGCCTGGGATGTTGTCAGGTCCCATGGATGCTGTGTTCTTGGCTTTGGAGAGTGTGTTTTTTACCTGTGCAGCCATGATTACAGGAACTTTGCTGTCTTCCGGTACAGAGATGGGCCCTTTAGGGGATGAGAGAGGGGTAAAGTTAACACTGAACCTATCTGTGCCAGGATGTTGGCAATATCAGTTAGTTCTGTATATTTAGTGCCTTTGTGCTGTAACTCAGAGCAGATCTGAGTGTTGCCATTGAGATTCTTGAAATAGCTATAGAATGCTTTGTGGTTGTCTTTAGAATCAGTGGCAATTTTGTTTTCGTAACTAGCTTTGGAGGATTTTATGAGGGATCTCAGCTTCTTACTGAGGCTGACCACGGAGTTCCTCCAATCAATGGATTTTACTCTTTTTTGCAACAGTTTCTTTCTTCTGTTGAAGGGTTTATTTATAGTAGGGGACCACCAGATTGGCTTCCTTTTTTTGGAGGATAGCATCTTGGTTCTGTTTGGGATTGCACAATCCATGCACTTGTGTAAGTGCTTATAAAGTGCAATTGTATAGGATTCAGCAGTCGTACCTCTATTGTCTGTCAGCATGGGTGTCGTGAGGTTTGCCATTTCTGTCTTAAGAAGCGTGAAGTTGGCTTTGGAGAAATTTTTGTACGGTGGTTTCCCTAATGGGGGGGTGGGGGTGGGATGTGGATGTCTGGGGTGATTTGCTTGTGGTCGGATCTGACCAACGAGGAATTGACCTCTGGTGTGGAACACCGTTGCCCATGTCGGTACTGACCAGGTCTAGGATATTGCTGCCCCTGGTGGGGGCGTGGATAAGTTGATCCAAGGCACTGGAATTTATGAATTCCAGAAAATGTTGAGCACAAGAGTTGGTACAGGAGTAGTTTTCTCAGTTAATGGTGGGGTAGTTGAAATCGCCCATTATTTGGGTGTTAGGTTGTACCCTAATTTTCCAGTGCATCAAGAAATGAGGAGTGGGAATCCTGGGGCATGGTGGGGGATCTGTAGCAAGCTACAATTTGGATTGCGGTCTTGCCCAAAGTTAGTTGCAATTGGATAATCTCGGCTGCATTATGCTGAGCAACTAGCTTGGAGGTGTGGATATCCTTAATGAATATGGACACGCCTCCGCCTTTAGTGCTTTGGTCCTGGTTAGATGGCCAAAAGGTGTGGTATGAATTATAGCCTGGTAATGCAGGGGTGCTCTCTGGATCCTTGAACCAGGTCTCTGTCACTGCACAGATGTCGATGTTCTCCATTTTAAGGAGTGCCTTGAGTGAGTGCATTTTGAGGTTTAGACTTTTAGCATTAAGTAGCATTACCCTCAGACTTTGCTTGCTTGTACCTGTTACGGTGGTGAATTTGTCATTTGAATCTTGCCTGAAAAAGGCACTATAGGGGTGGCAAGAGCCTTAGCCAGTGTCTTGAATCCCAAGGGCGACAGGTGCAGGCCATCTCTGGCAAAGCATCGTGGTTTGTCGATCATGTCATCTCAGGCAGACAGATACTGGATCCCCTCAGAATGACACCAGAAGCTTAGCCAGCTGTTGGAGTCAGTCATTTTGTCCTTGTACTGTGGTATCATTCTGGGTGATGGCAGGATGCTACTCAGGGCTAGGGTCATACCTGCCTGGGCAACAAAATCAGACAGCTCCTCTGTGCCTCTTTTCATGTAGTCCAGGGATGTATGTCTCAGGTCATTCACACCAACATGGACAATGACAGAGTCATATTTGTACTTGTTGTGGAGTGACCTGAGTGCATGCGTTATGTGGCGGATCCTGGCACCTGACAGGCAGCTGACAGTAACTTTCTCCTTGTTTAGTCTGGTGAGTGGAACATCAGTGTGCCTGACTATAGAGTCACCTATGACTAGAGTGTTGGGTACGTTATGCCTTATGGGCTGTGGTTGAATGGCACACTGAGTTTGTGGGCTATGTCTCATTTGGGTTGTGCTGGGGGGGTGGAGGTTGCTTGCGTTTCTGCTTTGGTGGTCCCTGTTGCTTGGGTAGATTTTTTTTGAGCACCTCCGCAAATGTAGGTGTGTGTTTTGTGTTTCTGTGTGTGTGTTTTGGTGGTGTAGGTTTTGAGGGACTATGTGATGAGTGTGGTGTGGTGCAAGTGTTTACCTTCTCTTCTTGATCGTCTAGTCCAGTCTTGGGTGAAGACAGCTTTGCTTCCAGTTTGGCTATATAAGTGCATCTCTCAAAAGTTGTAGTGTTGGGTGGTAGGAGGAGAGGGTTGTCTGTGTACATGAGGCAATTGCTGCATTGCCCCAAGATGCCCAGATTCATCAGGTAGACAGGAGAAAAGACCAGGAGATGACCCTTAAACATGCCTGGATAGGTGCTTATTTATTAAGTACTATAAACTGTTTTCCTCTAGACAAGTGAGGAAAGTTGAGTGCTGTAGTAATTTGTAGCTTATTTAGTGCTTACTCAATCAGATGCTTCATTGTAGAAAATTCTAGTTAATACCTCACACACAGTGAGTAAAATAAAAGTGCTATAAATAACTCAGAAATAAGCAAAAAACAGGATACTTAAGTTATATATCACAGATTAGTTAGCTCAGAGCGCTTCCTTCGACTTCCTCTGATTAGCTCAGATCACAAAAACATACATTTATTTATTGACATTTGTTAACCGGGTTAGTCCAACTGGGATTTTGTCCCATTTTCAGTGGAGACCCGAGAAGAAAAGCTCCAGATAGTACAATAAAACATTACAGTAAGTAGACAAGCACAGCAAACAATAGAAAAAAAACTAGCATTACAGTAGTAAACAACAGAAAACAACAGCAATTTTTTTTTCAAGAAAATACTATGTAACTGTACTAGTGAGGCAGAGTGCAGAGTGTGAGAAGGATCAACTGAGAGTGATTCCGATGTGGGAGGAGGAGCGAACTATGTAGGGTCATAGCAGGGGCAGATTCTGGAATTGAGTAAATGTGTCAAGTTTCTTTTTAAATAGTGGGGTGTGATAGATTGAGTGTATGTCAAGGGGAAGTTTGTTCCAGGCTTGGGACACAGAGTGTTTGTAGAGTAGCTTACCTACTGACTTATTTGGGTGGTAAAAATCCAGCAATTGTTGATTAGAGGTGCGGAGGGGTCGAGATGGGGTGTAGATAGAGACAAGGAGAGATAAAGATTGACAGTAGGATGGTTTAAAGAGCATAGAGTGCAGCATGTGAAATTGGTAGAGATGTAGTAGTTGTGGGAGTTCTAGCCATTGTAGAGACTTTAAAGCAATACAGTGGTGTGTGTTGTTTGGGGAGTTAGTGATGAATCTGGCTATTTTGTGGTAGGACTGTTGGAGCTTGTTCAGGGTATTTTTTGGATATTTGTGAGAACTGGAGCGGCATAGAGAAGAGAGGGGAGGAGAAGTGCTTGTCCTAGGGTGAGTCTAGCCTCGGAACTGAGATATTTTTGTTCCGGTATAACAGACCTAGTTTCTGATGTGTTTTCTTTATGCATTGCTGTATGTGTTGATTGAATTTTAGTTCGTCGTCGATGATGACTCCTAGGAGTTTGGTGTAGGTGTCAGGTAGGATAGCTGTGTTATTACAAGACTTAATGACAAAGGAGTATTTATGATGAGTAAGAGAATGGGGCAAAAAGAGTAAGAGTTTGGTTTTTGTGGGATTGAGGATCAGTAAGTTTTTTGAAAGCCATTGTTTAGTGGAAAGTAGAGATTTTTGGGTTAGGGAGTGTAGGTCAGAGATGTTGTTGGCTGTAGAAATGATTGTGGAGTCGTCTGCATACTGTATGAGAGAAGACTGATAGCATGAGGTGAAAAGATCATTGGTGAAGATATTGAATAAGAGGGGACCCAAGATGGAACCTTGTGGAACACCAGTAGAGATAGGCAAGAAAGGAGAAGGGGAAGAGAGCCATTTGACTGATTGTTTGCGTCCAGACAGATAGCTAGCGAACCAGCTGAGGGTGGAGGTGGAAAGGTGAAAGTTAGCAAGTTTAGATAAAAGTAATGGATGAGACACTGTATCAAAAGCTTTGGAGAGGTCAAGAAAGAGACATGAAGTAAGTTTATTGTTGTCCAAAGATTCTGCAATGGTGTGAGTGAAGGACAGTAGAGCAGTAGTTGTGCTGTGACAGAGGCGAAAGCCATGTTGAGTAGGGGTGAGTAAGTTGTGATTGAGAAGTTGATGGAGAAGTTGAGTGTGGATACATTTTTCTAGTATCTTAGATAGTGGGGACAGAATGGCAATAGGTCGATAGTTGGAAGGGTCAGTGGAGTTACCTCCTTTATTTAGAGGGATAGTGTAGAAAGATTTCCAAAGGGTAGGAACAGTAGATTCTTGCATAGATCTATTTATTAATATTGTCAATGGGTAGGCGATAGAGTCAGCTAAGAGTCTGAGGAAGGTAGGAGGTAATTTGTCAGTAGAGGGGGAGCAGGGTTTGAGTTGGAGCAGTAGAGATTTGATGTAGGAAATGGGAACAGGCTTAAAGAAAAAAGTAGTAGTGTTGGGGGCGGGTGTGGGGTCAGGTAAAGAGGAAGAGGTACATTGAGATGGTAGGAGACTTTGGATGGAGGAGATAAAATAAGAAGTTATGTACCTACCATAACGTTCCATGTTAGTTGTCTTCTTCTCGCCTTCTTTCTTGCTGGATGGGTTCAGAGCCGATCCTCGGCTCCGACTCGGCCAATACTAAAGCTCGAGAGCTAATTCCACCGGCTCGAGGCTCCCCTATATCCCACAATGCTAGGCGGTAACTACTCAGATCTCATTTGATAGGTATACCAAGCAATCCTAGTCTCCATAGAATGGAGTAGGGGAACCCACCTCAAAACAATCTGCGTAAAGGAAAGGCAGACCTCAGTAAGGACAGAAGAGGTGGAAGAAAGTGTGGGAATGATAACTTTCAGAAGAAAAACACAAAATGAATTCCAGTCGGTCTGTCCAGGCTTGGGGGAAGGAGGGTGGGGCCTTAAGAAAGAAGGCGAGAAGAAGACAACTAACATGGAACGTTATGGTAGGTACATAACTTCTTAATGTTAAGTTGTCAATCTCGCCTTCATTCTTGCTGGATGGGACCGCGTCCCTAGCACCTTATCCCGGGTGGCCTATCGGAACAGACTCTTGAGAACAGTGGAACCAAAATTGGCACAGCTTCTGGAAACCATGTCCAATTTGTAATGTGAAATGAATGTATGAGGAGAAGCCCAGGTGGCTGCTGCACAAATTGAATCTATCGGCAGCCTATCCTGAAAAGCTACGGATGTAGCTAATGCCCTAGTTGAATGAGCTCTAGGTCTTGAGGGTAGTTTTTGACGTCTGATCTCATAGATGAAGGTAATTGTAGAGGTGAGCCATCTAGAGAGGGATACTTTAGTAACTGGAAGGCCCAATTTGCCTTCCGCATATGACAGAAACAATTGATCAGATTTCCTGAATTGTTTAGTCCTGTCTAAGTAATATCTAAGTTGGCGATGAACATCCAAAAAATGTAGCTTTTGTTCCGACCTGTTTGAATAGTTAGGGAAAAAGACGGGAAGATCAATAATTTGGTTTAGGTTTATTTGAGAAGAAATTAGTACGGAGGGATACCCTGTCTTTGTGAAAAACAAAGTAAGGAGGACGACTGCACAGAGCATGGAGTTCGGATACCCTTCTCGCTGAAGTTATAGCTACCAGAAAAAGTGTCTTCCAAGAAAGCAACTTCAGAGAACATGAAGCCGCCGGCTCGAAGGGGGGAAGAATTAAAGATGCCAGAACCAAGTTCAAATCCCATTGAGGCGGGGGATCTTTGATTGGAGGTTTGAGAAGAAATACACCCCTTAAAAAGGCTTTACAGAGTTTGTGAGCCATGATGCTAGACTCTGAAACACCAACATGAAAATTTGATATGGCAGCCAATTGAACTCTAATGGTTGATGCAGAAGATCCTAAATGAAAGAGTTCTGCTAGAAAGTCTAAAATAGACTGAATAGGTGCAGTAAAGGGCTCTATGTTTTTTGATGTTGCCCAAAGGGAAAAGCGTTTCCATTTGCTACTATAAATCTTCCGGGTAGAAGATTTATGAGAGGCTATCAAGATATCTCGGACCGAGTGAGATATTGAGGGAAGCCTGGCTAAGGTTGGAATCGGAGAAACCACGCTGTAAGGTTTAGAGAAGGCAGAGATTGGTGCAGCTGACCCGATTGGTGGGTTATCAGATCTGGTACTGGGTCCAGATGCCAAGGCTGCTCCAAAAGGTAACGATGAAGAAAGGGAAACCATATCTGTCGAGGCCAGTAAGGGGCAATGAGGATCATTGTCACTCTCAAGGCGATGGCTTTCTGAATTAGTTGAGATATCAGTGGAAAGGGGGAAAGGCATATAGAAGTCCCCGCGGCCAATCGTGGACTAGAGCGTCTCTGGTGGGATGGCCTGGTAACGGGAAGAGAGTGAAGAAGTCGTGACACTTGCTGTTTTGGGGAGTAGCAAAAAGATTGCAGCAAGGCTGGCCCCATCTTAGGAATACTTCTTCTAGAACTGATTTCTTTAGAGACCACTCGTGGGGCATGAGAATTGCTCTGCTCAATTTGTCTGCAATAACTTTGGATTTCCCGGGAATGTGCTTTGCTATCAGAAAACGCTGAGAAGTGATCGCCCATTGCCAAAGTCCAAGTGCCTCTCGACATAAAGGCTATGATCTGGTTCCGCCTTGTTTGTTGATGTACCACACTACGGACATGTTGTCCGTTTGAATTGCAATAGTCCCAGTGGGAAGAGAGTCGTGAAGGGCTTGCAACGCTAAAAGCACTGCTCTCATCTCTAAGACGTTTATGTGCAAGTGGCACTCGAAAGGTTGCCACGTGCCCTGGACTGTCCTGCCCTGATAATGCCCCCCCCCACCCAATCAGGGAGGCGTCTGTTGTCAACGTGGCGACTGGGGGGCTAAAAAGTGAAGGGTCTTCCTCGGAGAAGTTGAGGTGATGTGATCCACCAAGACAGTTGATTCTTGCATGATTGAGTTATCAATATGGTATGGGACATTGGGAGCTGTTGAAAGGACCATTGAGTAAACAGCATCCATTGGAGGATCCTCATGTGAAAGCAAGCTAAGGGGAGAAGGGGAATAGCTGCTGCCATGAGTCCTAGTACCTTCAAAACCAGTCTGGCTTTGACTTTGTTGCATTGTAAGAGAAGGGAAACTTGGTTCCGAATGTCTGACACCCTCTGCTCTGTGAGTCTGGCTGAAAGACTGAGTGTGTCTAAGGTGGCGCCTATAAAGATAATAGATTGACAAGGCGACAAAGCAGATTTTTCGAAATTTATCAAAATGCCTAGAGCTTGGCAAGATTGAATGGTGAAGTCCCTGGATAGAAGAAGCTGATGTCTGGTGGTGGCGGTAAGGAGCCAGTCGTCCAAATATGGAAACACCTGGAATCCTTGACGTCTCAAGTGAGCCGCGATCACTGCCATGCATTTGGTGAACACACAGGGGGCTGTAGTGAGACCAAAGGGCAGGGCCCTGAACTGGTAGTGACTGGCTCCCAGCCTGAAGCGGAGATATCTCCTGGAGCGTCTGTTCATTTTGATGTGGTAGTACGCATCCTGAAGATCTATCGAGCACATCCAATTGTCCTGACCCAAGAAGGGTAGAATGGACTGTAGCGTGACCATCCGGAATTTTGTTTTCCTGACAAACTTGTTTAAGTAGCTGAGATCCAGTATGGGTCTCCAGTCCCCTGTTTTCTTTGGTAACAAAAAGAATTTGGAGTAGATTCCGGATCCTTGCTGGTCTGCCGGGACTGATTGGATAGCTCTTTTGATAGCAGCTTTGAAATTTCTAATGCTGCTTGTTCCCTTAGACCGGTGGAACATCTGGAAGGGATCTTTTGGGTTGGGTTGGGATGTGAATAAAGGGAATTTTGTAACCCTCGGATATGATCGACTGTACCCATTTGTCTTGAGTAAGGGAAAGCCAGGCTTTTGGGTACAGTGATAACCTTCCCCCGACTGCCTCCGAAGGTGGACAGCCGGGCAGCCCCTCAGGGGTGCTGAAAGGGTTTGTCAGAGAACATTTCTCTGCTACCCTGGTTTTGTGGACCTCCTCTGCCTCTAGGGCGGCGTCTATTATTATTCCCCCTCTGCCTCTAGAGGGGAATCGGCCTTGTCGCCAGATGAGACTCCTGGGATTGTTTATGAACCACATTTTTCCTCCCCTTTGACCTTTGGGATAGGGTCTAGAAGGGGTAGAAAAATGGACTCCTACGGCAGAGAGAGTCTTACCTTCTACCTCGCACCTGGTCAATATATCTTTCACCTGTGGACCAAACAAGGATGATCCATCAAAGGGAGAATTGGTGAAGGACGCCTTGAAAGGGTCCACAAAGTTGCATAGCCGCATCCAGGCGTGACGTCGTAAGGCAACACCTGTGCCTGCGGCTCTACTAGCCCCATCTGCTGCATATGAGACCAGCCGCATGGAGGAGTTAACGATGGAATTTAGGGTTGCCAACTGGGAGTTCATTGTGTCTTTGAACCCCTCAGCTGTAGGATCCTTTATCAGTTCACCCATATCCTTGAGTAAATCTCTGGAGACGAGTGAAGTGGCATAAGTAGTTCAGCGACCGCATTGAAAAGGTCGCTGATGAGAACATCCGCTTGCCGTACCTGTCCATGGTCCTAGATTCCTTATTAGGAGGATGGACAGGAACCGAAGGATCAGCTAACTCCTTCTTTGTGGCCGCAGCCACCACCATGGCATCAACAGGGACACCTTTGGATAAAAAAATCTTTGTCTCTGGGGGCAGTAATAAATTTGGATGGTCTCCTCGGGGTGGGTTCCACTGAGTCAGGAGCCGTCCAAGCCTTCCTTGCCACCACTTCCATAAGGGGGTCAAAGGGAGGGGACACCCAGGAGGTAGAAGGGCGAGAGCCAAACGCCTCAAGATACACTGACTCATCCTCCGAAGGGTTAAGGGCTGGCCAGTTCCCCCTCTGTTTCAGGATCTCAAGGATGTCAGCAAAGGAGACATCCTCAGAGGGGATCGAGGGAACCTTCGATTCCTCTAAGTCAGTGTCAGAGGTGATAGACTCAGGAGTCAATGTGCTTCCTCTTGCACTGCCTCTTCCTTGGGGATCTCCTGCAGGGTCAGGAGAGGCCTCGGAAGAGGAGGAAATTCCCAATGGGGAAACTTGAGGAGTTGGCTCTCTGCGGTCTGAGACAAGGGGGTGAGTAGAAATCACCGCAGGCACTGTAGATGGAGGGGCTGAAGGAGCTGACTGTGGGGCAGAACCTGGTTCTAGCATGCTCCGCATGACCTCGAAGGCACCCCTGTCAGGCAAGACCCGAGGCCCCCGCTCCGAAGAGACAAGGACCTCCCCCGGCACCGACAGGGACGGCTCCGAAGCCGATGTCGGAGCCGAACTCACCAACGCCGAAGCCCCGAGAGGGAGAGCGGGGTCGGACAAGGGTCCGATGCCACTCGCCCCCTCGGAGCCGACGAGGGAAGCTCGGTGCCGAGATCCCTCCAAGGAGGAGATCGGAGCAGACGACGGAGCCGAAATGGAAGGTATCGGATCCGACGCACCGACAGTCATGGCTCCGACAAGCCTTGGCTCCGAACTCAAAGGAGTCGGAGGAGGAATATATTGGGGAACGGAAATAGCCACTGACTGGTGAGTTGGGCTATGCAGCATTTGGGCCAGTGCCTCGGACTTGAGAAGTCTACTCACTACCCTTTGCAAGTCATGGTCGGATAATCTGGAAGACCGTGAGGAATGAGTTTTGTGACTTCATTCCGAAAGAAGAGGGGATCCTGGCGCCGAATGCACGGATCCGATAGAGGGGGATCTGGACCTCTTTCTCGACTGTGGCTCCGATAAAGGTATCGGAGCCGACGAAGTTTTATCAGCCTCGGCTCCAGCCGGAGCCGAGGTAACAGTATGAGGCTTAGAAACATCGGCTCCAGCCGGAGCCGATGTCGAAGCCGACTTAGTCTTCTCAGCAGTCAACTCTGGAACAGGAGCCGACTGTTTGGAAGTTTTTGAAGGCTTCCCCGACACAGACTGAGTCGGGGGGCCTTCAGGCTTTAATAAGCCCCGCAAGATAAGCTTATTCTTGCGTTCCTGCAGGACTCTAGGGCTAAACCCATGACAAAAAGCACAAGAGTCCTGCAGGTGCAAAGGCCCCAGGCAATACACACAAGAAGTGTGACCGTCTGTCAGAGACATTTTCTGACAGCACGAGTCACACTTCTTGAAGCCTGAGACCTTGTCTTTCGACATAGTAAAAAAGAGAGCCTGACACACACAAACACACTACAGACACTCTCTTTACAAAACTATTAAAATAAATTATTAAGGCTAAAGCCACAAACACAAGCCCTTACAAAAAAAAACTAATTTAGTCAGTAAAGGACTAGGGGAAGGGAGGGGCCGAAGGCCTAAAAATAAGGGAAAAATGGAAAAGGGGGCTCGACAAACAGGGGTCGATTTATCTAAATTTTTAATTTAAACTAAAAAGTTATGGTATCAAAATTAAAAAAGGGGTTTTAAGAAGTACCTAAAAGTAAAAGTGTAACTAACCTGCCTGAGCCAGTAGAAAACGCACCTCGTCAGCTATAGTGGCAAACGAGATCTGAGTAGTTACCGCCTAGCATTGTGGGATATAGGGGAGCCTCTTGCCGGTGGAATTAGCTCTCGAGCTTTAGTATTGGCCGAGTCGGAGCCCATCCAGCAAGAATGAAGGCGAGATTGACAACTTAACATTGTGAATTAAGTAGGGTAGCCGTTTCCTCAGGAGTTGTGCTTGGGTAGGGTGAGGGGTTAGAGGGACTACCTGGGTAAAGGATGCTGTTGAGTGCTGTCCAAAATTTCCGAGGATTTGAATTATATTTGTTCTGGCTTGAGCTATAGAATGACTTCTTGTCTATTATTGCCTGTTTTTTAGCAAGATTGCGTAGTTGTTTGTATTTGAGAAGAAGAGGTGTTTGTTTAGATTTGATCCAGGCTTTCCAGACAATGTTTCATGATGGACGTAGTTTCCTTTGAAAGCTAGGGAGCATGACTGGAATTCACTCTAATCTTCCTGGAGGGAGCTAGGGAGTCCAGAGTATTCAGGAAAATGCTGTTAAAAGTGTTAACAGAATCATTTAGAGGGAGTTGTCTAAGGATGGACCAGTCCATGTTTCGTAGAATAGAGTTAAACTGTGAAGAACTAAATGTAGATCGTTTTCTGCAGTCTTTGAAAAGGTGGGGTTTAAGAGTGTGGGAGTTGTATCTTAGGATGGAGTTAAGGAGATGGTCACTAAGGGAGTCTGATAAGGTTGTGGGCTGGTGGTAGTGATGGGGGATGTTGGTAAGAATCCAGTCTATTATGGAGCTGGAGGCTGAGGTTTTGTGGAAGCGAGTGGGGGTAGAAATTAATTGGTGGAAACCATGAAGGTGAATACTATGTAAGGGAGAGTCAGTAGATAGTTCTGACCAGTCTATATTGACATCGCCAAGGATGAGTGTTTCATAAGGTATGTTGAGAGTGAACCAGGATAAGATGTTTTCCAGAATGGGTATATTGTTGCCAGAAGGAAGATAGATGGAAGCTATAGCCAGTTTTTTGTGGGGATTCAGATGAATGTTTAGAATGAGAAGTTCAGCAGGGTGGAAGCTGGGAATAGATGTGGGGTAAGGTGAAAGGTTAAGGCTGTTAGAGTAGAGGATGGCTACGCCGCCACCTTTCTTTGAAGGTCTGTCAGAGCGGTAGATGTTTCAATTCAACTGTCCAGAATTTCATAAAATGTCCAGATATGGTCTACTTCAGATCAAATTTATAGTATTCTGGGATGAGTTTGTCATTATAGCTTACAAAACCACTCCATGCTACCTGATCAAAAATGCTCAGAGGTAGTTGCATTGATTTAAAAAAAAAAAAAAAAAAACACAGTATTACCTCGCAAAGTCTTTTTTTTTTTTTTTTTTTACCAGACTTAAAGCACTTTTTGTTAAAATACCAAATTTCTTCTCCCACCAGAGACATCTGACATCTCAGAACCAATTTTTTTTTCTTTTTATTTATTTTACTTAAACTATGTTGACTGGCTAAAACAATGAGTAAAAAGGTCACACAGAAAAACAATTACTGCAAAATATCCCAACAAACTAAAACAATAAGTGAAAAGGTCACATAGAAAAAACAGTCAGTTAAAAAAAACAGAAAAACTATGTTGACTGGGTTAATCCCACTAGGCCAATGGCCTTTTTTCAGGGGAGACCAGATGTATTCATACTGATTACGGGAAATTTGGCCAGGGCCTAAGGGAACTTCCCCTATTCTTTTCAGTAAGTGTTGTGGAATCTCTTACCCAAGCTACCATCAAGTCAAGCAAATGGGGTCTCAGTTTAACATCTATTTTTCTGGCCTGCCTTGAGACAAGAGATTTATACAATTTCATACAGCCTCAAAATTACAAAAAAAAAAAAAAAAAAAGGTAAACACAATTTTGTTGTCAATGGACAGAGAGGTCAAGGCCACATACAGCTTCTTTGCATTTACAGATGGCCACATGAATCAGTAATTAAACTCAATACATAGTTTGTGCCAAACCAAATAACACGAAGATAGCATATTTTCACAGTATTTGGGAGCTTTTGTGAGACAATTATATGCACTAACAGAAAACTGCAGACTTGACTGATTAAAGATCAGCAAGTAAGAGAGACAAACCTGTGATTGGGCTGGCTGATTTTGGAAGTATCACAAAAGGTACAGCTTGAAGTTAATACATCTTTAGAAACAGCAATACAAACAGAGGATGGCAGATATGCTCTCTGGCTAAGTGCAAGACATCTGGAGAAAGCTAAAGAATTATGGGAAAGAATAAGGCCCCCAAATAAGGGCAATGTTTAAACACTGCTCTTATAAACTTAGGAAACTGCTAAAGTAATATGTTGGCAATTAACATGCATTTTCAGAAGGATATGAAGTCTGAAACTAAAATGTATGTTGTTACTTAGTCCCTTCTTCAATCTTCACTAATTTGCCAGAAAAATGCAATTTTTATGAAGAACAGACCTAAAATACGAGGCAAAAATCTGGGCATTCTGCAAAAACATGTACAGCTGGTAACTCCTCTAAGTGGCTTTGAAATTTTCACATCTGCAAACTATTCAAAAGAGTTTTATGCACACAACTAATGTAAACAAAGAAACACGCAAGATGCAGCTAATTCTGCAAGATACCTGCAAACAAGTTCCAGTTCGGCAGCTGTTGCATTAGAGCAGCTGAGCTCCTGAACTACATCCTCTTTGCCCTCCTCCTCATCCATCTCAGTATCTTCCAATTAAAAATCTCGTGGCAATAGTTTTTTTTCCACAAAGCCTCAAATGACCCCACATGAAACACTTTATTCGCGACGACTCTTCAAAATCTGGAATATTAGGGTTCATCGGTCGAGCATTATTATGACTATTATTAGTACCACTCTGGTCTGCCATGCTACATCTCCCATTAGTTCCACAGGAATTTTGTTTCGAGTTCAGGCTGTCTACAGAGTAACACCCACTTGTTTGCGTCAGGTAAATTTTCAACAGTGTCATTTCACTTTAAATTTATTGTACATCCGGTGTTCCAGTCTTGCTTTAATTCCCAAAGTGAATTAGGCTTTGTTTTTGGGTTCCTAAACAGTTAAACACTTAATACCTCCCAGCATCCTATTTTTGTATTTGGTATTCAAAGCCCATTCTTTTCCTGGTAAAAACTCTATAAAATGCTACGGTTAGCGATGGATCATGAAAACTGAGCCTACTATGTTCTTAGAAAATACTGTAAGTAAGGCAGTATCGCCTTTTTATTTTGAAGTGTTCCTCATTTCTGTGATTTAAATGTAAAAAAAAATGTTGAGTGAGCTGAATCTAGGTACAAAGTGAGCACAGGCAAACTCTTCTAATGGCAGAACACAGATCCATTCTGACTACATCAGCTGTACACTATTATAATAATATCTTACGGTAAACAAAGAGTTAGGAGGAACTAAGGAAAGAGTACTATGCTGAAAAGTATAATGATCCAGTGTTTGATTACTATGTAATAGTCAACCAGCAACCAACAACTAACATCTGTAGCCTATAACCTTTAGTGCAGCCGCAAAATAAACCTCAAACTAATAAGTTTAGTAACTAAGATTATTAGTTCGCAGTTTATTTTGCGGCTAAGCTTATTAGTTCGCAACGCCCCTGTGAGGAAGCTGCGGCACACACTTTGGGAACCTCAGCTCTACAGTGTTCTGCACAGAAATCCCAGATTCAAGCAACTGTAATTTCTCAGCACCCAAAATCTGAGATTGTAGATGTGTAGATGCAACTGAAGACATTTATTAAAGAGTGTCTGCTAAATGACTCCCACCAAAACTTGTTGGAGACTGCAATAAAAAATCACTATTAAACCAGTCTTTAACTGCAGCCATGGCTTCAGTCACTGAATGCCACTGTAGTTTACCTTACGTGCTCCTACTAAGTACTACTAGCCTGAAACAGGGTACTGTGAATAAGCCTCAAGACAGTCAGTACCATGGGCTTCCAAGACTGCTGCACACTGAACAGGTTAATTACAGCTCACCCTGTACAAAAACTGAAAATGAGAAGAGAGGTCAGTAAAGGCTACCAATTTGGGTGGAATGCATTTACTGGCTAGAAATTATACTGCCTAGATGCTAGCAAAGAAAACAATTGGTAAAAAGGAGACAATAAAAGATAAGGAAATATTTCAGTTCTCTCAGTACATGTTGTCAGAGTCCTCGTTTAAGAGTAAGAGAAGGGGGAGTGTCAATCCCGTGGAAATAAGTCCAATTATGCCCAAGGTTTTATTTAAAAATGAAAAAGATGGTATGCTCGTTATAGCACTTTTGGTGTATAAAACGGACTATGGACAATAGTTAACATGTACTGGTTTTCTAGTATGGGTGTCAGAATTGCAAAGAAACACCTTGACTATATATTAAACAACATGAAAGTGTATATAATCATAGAATAGGGTTTTAATTGTTTACTTGGGAAATCTGAACCTAGTGCTATTAGAAAACATCATATGTAAGCAAATGCACTTTAAAATTAATAAAAATGCTATATTTGGTGACCTCTTTTACTTGAGAATGAGGGCTCACTAATATACAATCACTATTCTCACCCAACCAAGAACTTGCAGACTATGAATGTTTCATAATCTCAAATCAAAAATTCAGAATAATTCCACGTCCTGTTTTAAACTATAACATTTTAACACTTGAGCTATCAGTCAATAAAAAAACACTGGCTCTAACAACTGTAACTTATTTAACCAAGTATGAGGATTTAAAAACTTGGCTCTACAACGAAAATAGATTTTTTGGGGAAAAATAAAAATGAGGTTAATATCTTAATTATCTGGGATTCTTTAAAAGTTTTTACTTATAATAGAGTGTTGTGTTGGTACAGAAAGAAAAAAAAAACAATGGGAAAAGGAATTTACAGACCTGATGAAAAAATTACACAAAGCTAAGAGGGAATTTCTAAAATGAAAAAAAGCTTTGTTAAGTCAAATAAAATATTTGAGCTTTAATATCCAAGCATATCTTCCCCCAAGAGCATTAGAAAAGTTAAAAAGCTCTACGCATGCAATGTATTCATAAGGACTGCATAATCTGAAGATAAAAATTTAAATTTGTCAAGATCAAACCATATTACAGGTATTTAGTTCACACTTGATGCAGAAATCAAAACTTTTATCAGAATTCAAAAATTATTATAATAAAAACATGATGCAAACAAAGACTCTCAATATAAGAGCATTATGAAGAACTACGATCGTTTTGATTCAAGTAGAGAGCATTTAAAAATAATAACCATAGATGAAATCCCTTGGAAAATAAAATACCTTAATAACAACTCTGCTCCTGGTACTGATAAAATCATATCAGAAATATTTAAATTAGTGACCCACAAAGTTGTTATATTTTTTCACTAAGCTTTAGTAATTATTAAATTCAAGAGCACCCCCCCCTCATGTAAATACTCATTTACCCAAATTTCAAGGCTGAGATAACATGCAGCATATAGGCTAATCGCATTATTAAATAATTATGAAATATTAACTATAAAATATTTAAGCAATAACCCACGCCTGGGTGTGGGTAATGCTGGATTTACCCACGGTTGGTGTGGTTTGGTCATGAGTGCGAAGCCCGAGTGACCAAACAAAAACAACCGTGGGTAAATTCAGCATTACCCACACCCAAAAGTGGGTTATTGCTATTATACAATGACATTATTTAAAAAAAAAAAAATTACTTTTCTTAAACAATGTCCTTGTATAACGGCGCCGTGCTGTCCTTCCGCCACTGGACAGCTCCGCTTTGCCATTGTTGATGTACTGCGCATGCGTTTGGAACTTGCGTTCCCACGCATACCCAGTACATCAATGCTCGGGAAAGTAAGCAACAGTGAAAAGAAGATCTCAATTGCTATGCTTTTTTTTTTTTTTAAACCCTTAAAATTAAAGAATATATCAACGGAAAAAAGTCTGGGCAATCGACCTTTTTCCGTTGTATATTCTCAACGGGCACGCTGGTTGGGCTGGTCAATCAGCATGCTCATTTTACGATGTTACTGGCCAGTCACTGTATAATTATGTTTATTACTGTGAATATAATATAACGTTTTATACCCCACCTGATTATCAAACACTAAAAAAGTTTCATACTCAAAAAGCATGTGCGCGCGCACGCACACACACACATTAAAAGAATATTAACTATAACAGGTATATTAAATGAGAATAATCAATAAACAGCATAAGGAAGTTTAGACACTGAAAAGGCCTTCAATGCAGTCAGTTGGGAATATTTGTTTTAAAAGTACAGTTGTGCAAGTTAAACTTTTCATAATAATAGCTGTTCAAATGATCTCTGCTGCAGCAGCCTTAGCTATACGGGTTATATCCTGCCAAGGACATAACCAGCCAGTTAGGTTCCAAAGGCTGAGGACACCTGTCACTCACCCAAACTGTTAAGCAGCTTGAGCTAAGCTGGCGAAAATACAAGTTTGGGAGTGAAGCCCTTCAAGGCATTCCTGCCAAAAAAAGAAAGGGAGGCTGAGCCCTGAATGGACAATGCTAGGAATAGCAAAAAATAAAAGTCCACACCCTGGCATAAAAAGCACATCAAAAAAACAAAGGGGATGGAGGGAGGGACCAACTACTGCAGCAGTGATCAATTGAACACCTACTGTTATGGTAGGTTCAACTTGCACAACTGCATTACGTTCTTTGTACTGATCACTGTTGCAGCTGCCTTAAGCTATATGGGTAGATTATCACAGCTAACTATATTTGGCAGGGGGAAGAAAGGTTTAGAAACCCCTCGAGAATGGTCCTAGCAAAACTTGATCTGATCTAGATTTAGAGAAGGAATCAAGCATACAATGCTTTGTAAAAGTGTGCACAGAGGACCAAGTAACAGCTTCTAGAATACCTCTAGAATTCAACCTTTTCCAAAAAGCCATAGCTGAAGCCAAGGCCTTGGTAAAGTGGGCCTTGACCCTACCTGGAATAGATTTGTCATGGTGAGTATAACAAAAGATAATAGTCTTAGACAACCATTAGGAAACAGTCCGTTTTGATACAGGTTGTCCCTTCTTACCTTCACAAGAAATGAACAATTGATTCAAAGATCTGAAAGATTTATTTCTGTCAAGGCAGTACCTGAGTTGTTTGTGAATATCCAAGGCATGGAGTATCCTTTCACCTTCATTTTTAGGTCCAGGAAAGAAAACAGGGAGATGGATAGTTCAGCTTAATGTAAACTTGGACACCACTTTAGGCATAAAATAAAGATTAGCTCTCAAAGAAATCCTGTCCCTATGGAAAATGAGGTAGGGTCGACTCACCATAAGAGCTTGCAACTCGGATACACTTCTTGCAGTAGTCAGAGCAGTTAGTAAAATTGCTTTACTCGTTAAGAACCCCAAGTCAGCTAGATTTGCTGGTTCAAATGGAGCAAATGTTAGTTTCTCCAACACAAAATTAAGATCTCAAGTGGGATGCACCAGTTTACTTGGAAGCCTCTTATGCAAAACTACTCTCAAGAACATTTTGACATGAGATTGCCTTGAAAGAGGAGGATCCATGGGCAGACATTCTGAAAAGTCCAATAAATGAACCTTAACATGGGAATAAGAAAGGCCATAGGATAGTAACTCACACAAATGCTGTAAAACCAGAGAACAACTAACCCAGTATGCGTGCTGGTTATGTTGTTGGTAACAACTAGAAAACCTTTTCCATTTGCTTCTAGTAGCTGGCTTTTTTGCCTCCATTAGTACCTGCTGCATGTCCTCAGAAAGCAGGTGCTTAAAAGGCATTAAGACCCTATCATCCAGGCAGTCAATTGAAGATGACTGATCTCAGGGTGTATCACACATTCTTGTGTAAGTAGATTCATTTTCTGAGGAAGCTTGTGCTATTCCTGCTCCTAGCCATTTCCAAAACAAGAGAGAACTATGGTTGCCTGAGATAGAAGGGAGTCACCACACTGACCTTGGGGGATTTCCTTCTGAATTTTCAAAAGTACCCTGGACATTAGTGGAAAGGGTGGAAAAGCATACAGGAACATTCCTGACCAAAGGAAAAAAAAAAGGCATCAGCCTTCCAGGCCTTCTTGCATGGAGTCCTGGAACAGAATTTTACCAGAACTGCCCACAGATAGATCAAATCTTGCAAGACACCATAATCTAGTTCCCATACATGAGGGTCTACCCTAGTCCTGCCCAGCTTTTCTGACACACAGTTTCGCTCTGACAGAATGTAGGATGCCTGTGGAGTGACACTGTGTTGTGAAGCTATATCCAAAGCTAACATGGCCAGCCTGCAAAGGGAGTCACAACCTGGATCTCCCTTGCTTGCTGATGTATCACTTAGGTTCATAGGTTGGTACTAGGCTATTGGCCCTAGGGCCTATACAAGCCTAGCCATAACAACTCCCTGGCTATTTCTTCCCACAGTATTTACTTCCCTGGACCCCTGTCTAGCAGGCCGACTGACATGATCACCAGGGTGAATTTCCTATCTCCCATCCAATCATCAAGGTTCCAAAGAGGCACTCTGCTTGACATGTATGGGCAGTCTGTTCCAGAGTCCGGGGAGTCTCTGGGTCAAGAACCTATCCCTCCAGCATGTTATGTTCATTGTGATGACAAGGTTTAGATCCCTGGAGCGTGTCTCTCTGAGGGATTGAGATTTCTTTAAGTGTCACATGTCCAACAGCTCTGGGTTTGACATGGCCTTGTATGTTAAGCAGCGATCACCTCTGAGTAGACGATATGCGACAGAGTATAGATGGAGTTTTTTGACGGTCAGCATAGGTTCTTTTCTGCAACCATTTGATGTCCCAGGGACCAAAGATGGTTCAGAGATTTGAGTGACTTGATCATGGTATATATGTGCTTTCATCTGTCCTTAGTGTCCCACACCCCCTGCACTTTTACCTCTCCCGAAACTGCTCCCCAAGCAAAGTCTGAAGGATATGTGGTAACTGACTGCTTTGAAGCAGGGAGGGAGAAGAGAAGACCTGGATTTAAGGACATCTGCTGTCTCCACCAAAATAAAATTCTCTTCTGACAAACCCCAGTACTGGGATCTGAAAAGATAAAGGGTATTGATGCTGGGACCAAAGAGATTTCAGATACCATTTTATCTTTCTCATGTGGTGTCTTGTCAGGGTATTATAAGAATTACAGATGCCATGAGACCCAAAATTCTGATGCAATCCCTTGCAGTGACCCAAATCTGAGTGGAAACCTTAGAAAAAAATTCTAGATAAAGACCTATTTTTTCCTGTATAAGAAAAGTTATTTGAAATGAGGCATGTAGTTGACATCCCAGGAACATAATCCTTTGTGAGGGAGTCAAAAAATACTTCTGAATGTTCTCTTGGAATCAATGCTTGTACAAAAGATCTCTCACCCAAGACAGAGACTCCAGACATTTTTAAAAAAGACTCTACAAAGTTAAAGTCATCTAAATATGGAAAAATGTGGATACACTGTAGCCTGCAATGAGCTGTAATTGGAGCTAGACAAATTTTTAACAGTCCTGTAGCAGCGGACAGTCCAAATTGTAAGGCAGAGAACTGATAATGTGATCCAGGCACACAAAACAATATATAGTCTATCCAATATTCCTTTCTTTCCAAAAGAGAGACGAGCTACCTTGCTAACTCTCCCTCCTCTGTACCTGTCACCATCCTACCTAACTTTTACTTTCCCAATTGTTTAGAGTATAATTGTCCTTTCATGACTCTAATATACATCTTAAATACCAGCACTGATACCTCAGCTGTGCCACTGAGCAATGCTCTACTTAAATCTTACATTTTCTCTTCCTTTACTACCTATACTACTATACTTCCTACCCCCTTCCTCACAACTGAATATGTTTACTCTCTACTCTGTTGACTCTCCTTAACTTTGCACTCATATTTCATATATGGCATGAAAGTATGTAGTTATGTATCCAAATTCTCATTACTGCTATGAAAACTCTAATTTGTTCTTTCTGTGGAGCTTTTCTCCTCGGGTCTCCACTGAAAATGGGCCACCAGCCCAGTGGACTAACCCAGTTAACAAAAGGCAAACAAGTAAATAACCTCAAGAAATGCCTGAAATCTGGATGAATAGGGATGTGATCAGTTTCTTTTAAGTCTAGTGTTACCAGGAAACTTGAAAGAAGAAGAAGAGCTAACAGGTTGGTACTGACATAATTTTGAATTTGGGCATTATTACAAACAGGTTGGTTTAGGAAACAAAGATCCAGGACTGGTCTCCAAGCATTTTCTTTCTTTGGCACTAGGAACATCCTTGAATAAAACCCTTTCCTCATCTGGAAAGGAGTAACTGGTTCTATCACTCCTTGGGACAGCATGTAATGACGAACAGGTGGAAATAAAAGAGTCTGATCTGCAAGATGAGGAATGACCCCCCCCCCCCCCAGAAAGGAGGAATTTCTTCCCGCTGCCATCTGTAACCTTGTTGAATGATTTTCAGAGCTGATCTGTCTGAAACAATTTGTTGCAAAACAGAAAAATGGAGATTCAGACTTTCTGAAAGAGTATGGAGGACAGTGTGGGAGGGGCTCACAAGGTGTCTTGAATAGTCATTCAGAGTTGTTGGACTACCCTTGATTTTGGGAGTTTTGAGACTTGTTTTTGGAAACCCTTTGCCACATTTTCTTAAATGTCTGTTTACCTACATTTTGTTGAGACTGTTTATTCTGTTTTTTTTTTTTTTTTGCCAAAATCCGATGAGAAAGAAAATCCCTTGTACAATTTGTAAAAGGAGGGCTGCAAAATCTTAACAGAGTCCCTGGATCAGCTTGTCCCTTTCATCGTACATTTTGATCACCTCTGCAGTTGAGGAGCCAAAAACCAAACCTCTATCTAAGGGAGAATTTAAACTCTTACTTTTTAAATCACCAGGGAGGTTCTAAAAATGCAGCCAAGTAAACTTCCTTAAAATAGTACCAGTGGCTCTAGACCTGGAAGTATCACCAACAGAATGATAAACACACTGCAGACAATGAGTAGTGTGACCTGTGTAACAGAAGAAAAGTACAGTTTTGTACCTACCATAAATGTAGATGTTCGAAGATCCACATTGCTGCAGTCATAACCTGTGGGTAGTCCGCTGTCCTCGGTCGGCCCGAATACCAAAGTGTTAGGCTGGCGTCGGTCATGGTCGCTCAGATCTGACGTCAGTACGCCATGGTATTAAAGCGCATGACCAACGTCATATCCTCAGTCTTTCTTGCCCCAGATGTCAGAAGGCCTTAAAAAGAAAGGCCATAGCCAAAAACAGAAAAACCTCCAAAACCCATGTACAAACAATATTTACAACCCAAACCATACAACCACTCCAAACTACAGAGGGGAAGGAGGGAGGGTAAATTGGACTGCAGCAATGTGGATCTTCGAACATGTACATTTATGGTAGGTACAAAACTGTACTATGTTCTTCATCTCACATTGCTGCAGTCATAACCTGTGGGTAGAATCCCAAAGCAAAGGTAAAGGGAGGTTGGCAAAATCATAAAGCATTGGGAGTTGCTAACATGCCCTGTAAGACTGCAGTGGCAAACCCAGCCCTAGATTTGGAATAAAGAGGAGATGGTAATGTTTAGAAAAAGTGTGCACTGAACTCCAAGTAGCTGCTTCCAAAATATCTTTAGTAGCTACACCCTTAAAAAGCAGTAGAAGTGGCAGTAGCCCTAGTGGAATGAGGTCTGATTCCAGCGAATCTCCTTACCATGATGAGAATAACAAAAAGCAATACAATGGCCAATCCACTTAGAAATAGTTTTTTTTGAAACAGGTTTCCCCTGAGAGCACAAAGCAAAAGAAACAAATAACTGTTGAGACTGTCTGAACCCTTTAGTCCTGCTCAAATAATAACGCAACTGCCTGTGAATATCCAAAGTGTGCAAAATTTTCTCCCCTTTATTTTGGGGATCAGCATAAAAAGTAGGCAAATGAATAGATTGGTTCAAGGCCACATTTGAAACCACTTTAGGCATAAAAGTAGGGTTAGTACGCAGAGATACCCTATCCTTATGAAAAATCAGGAAGGGTTCAACTGCCATTAGAGCCTGTAATTCAGATACTCTTCTAGCAGACGTAATAGCCAACAAAAAAGCAGTCTTCCAGGACAAAAACTTCAACTCAGATGTAGCTGCAGGTTCAAAAGGAGGTAAAGTAAGTTTTTCCAACACAAAATTGAGATCCCAGGAAGGAGTAGGAGCTCTACGCGGGGGTCTTATGTTCTTTGCCCCTCTAAGGAATTGCTTAAACAAAGGATGAGAGAATAATGGTGGGTCACAGTCATAGTGAGCAGAAATGGCTGCAGCATGAACTTTTACAGAGGAGAAAGACAAACCCTTGTCTAATAATTCTGTAAGATATTGAAGTGAAACACTCAAATTAGGCCTGGAAACATCATAGCTCTTTGCTTTGCTCCAAATAAAAAATCTCCTCCATTTATCAGCATAAACTTTCCTTGTACTAGGCCTTCTGGCCTCCAAAATGACATTCAAAACTTGTTGAGGAAGCTGCGACCCTCCAGGGTCTAGAACAGAATATGCCAGGCTGTCAGATGCAGTGACTGTATCCTGACATTGAGGAAATGATTGCCTGCCTGAGACAAAAGGTGTGGAATTGATGGCAAAGGCCAAGGAAGCTCCCGTATTAAACTCCTCAGCAGAGGGTACCAGTGCTGCCGTGGCCAATTTGGAGCTATTAGAATCATGGAGGGCTTGTCCTGTCTGACCTTCAAGAGCACCTTGGGAAGGAGAGGCAGAGGAGGAAAGGCATAGACATGAAGATTGTTCCAACTGAATGATAGAGCATCCACTTTCCAAGCTTTTGGATGAAACATCTTTGTGCAAAACTTTGGCAACTGGAAATTTAGTGGAGAAGCGAACAGATCTATGTCTGGAGTCCCCCATATCACTGTCAACTGTCGAAATACATGAGGATCCAACTTCCACTCGTGGGGATCCACCATCTGTCTGCTCAAAACATCTGTTAAGGAGTTCTGTGCTCCTGGCAGAAACCTTGCCTGAAGAGTGAGGTGCAAACTGAGAGCAGTCTCCCACAAAATCATAGCTTGCCTGCAAAGAGGGTACGAATGGGTTCCCCTTGCTTGTTGATGTACCACATGACAGTTGTGTTGTCTGTTTGAATCAACACTTGTCCTGGGTGAAGTAGATCCTTGAAAGCCATCAATGCAAATTGGACTGCTAACATCTCCTTCAAGTTGATATGTAAATGTTGAAGTCTGGCAGGCCACGTGTCTTGAACCCATTTTCCATTGAGGTGTGCTCCCCAAGCCTTGTCTGAGGCATCTGTCATTAAGATCTGACTCGCCTCTGGTCGGGTCACAGAGAGTCCCTTGTTTAGGTGACATTCCTGAGCCCACCACAAAAATTCCTTTTGAATGCAAGGTATTATCTGAATGACAGTGTCCAGATCGTGGCAGTGTTAAGCGTCCATACACTTTTGAGATACCATTGTAGCTTCCTCATATGCAGTTTGGCATTGGGAATCACCAGAATACAAGATGCCATGAACCCCAAGGCTTGAAGGACTGTCCTTGCAGTCAGCCTGGACCGTAGAGACAATTGTTGGAAGTAAAGTGAAAGATTTCTTTGCTTGTCCGGGGTCAAAAAAGCCATCTGGGAGGCTGTATTCAGTCTCACACCCAGAAATCACATTTCCTGAGAGGGTACTAGACTGGACTTTGTTTCGTTCACAGAATACCCTAGGCACCTTAACACTGCCATAACATACTGTAGATGGTGAAGTAGCTTGTTTTTGTCTTGAGCAAGAATCAGGCAGTCGTCCAAATAAGGATAAATTTGTATTCCTCTTAACCTTAAGAAGGCTATCACCGGAGCCAGAACCTTTGTGAACACCCTGGGCGCAGTAGATAAGCCAAAGGGCAATGCAGAGAACTGATAATGTAAAGTCCCAGCCTGAAAACGCAGGAATCTCCTGCAACTGGGCCTGATAGGAACATGAAAATAAGCCTCTTTGAGATCCAGAGTTACCATCCAGTGATCTTTGCCCAACAGAGGCAGTAGTTGTTGCAAAGTCAACATTTTGAATTTTGGAATGTCCAGGTATGTGTTGAGGATAGATAAATCCAAAATTGGCCTCCAAGTGTTTCCTTTCTTTGGTATAAGAAACAGGCGAGAATAAAATCCTAGGCCCACTTCTGACAAAGGGACCTGCTGTATAGCTCCCATTTGAAGAAGTAAAGAAATCTGTTTGTGAGCCTCCACCCTTTGCTGAGGAGGAACGTCTGGCATGCCTTTGAAAGGAGGCAATGTGTGGAAATAAAACTTGTAGCCTCGGTCTATAATGTCCAACACCCATTTGTCCTGGGTGACTAAAAGCCAGTTTTGCCTGAAGAGTGCCAACTTTCCTCCCAGAGGAGCTGCCAGACAGGAAGGATCTGGCAGCTGAAGATGCAGGTCATTGGGTCTGTTTACAAAAGGACTGGCCCCTGCCCTCACCTGTAGATTGTGCAGGGGAACTCCACGTTCTAGGCCTGAAAGAACCCTGAGCTCTGCCCCTACCACGTCTAGATCTGCCCCTAGACTGTAAATCAGAAGAAGGGTAAGCCCATCCTTTAGTAGGCCAATTTCTGCTAAACTTAGGGGCTGCACCTGCAAAATTCCTTAACAGTCTGCATAGACTTAGCTTTGTCTTCCATTTTCTTTAAGACTGACTCCACAGGAGAACCAAACAAAACTTCAGACTGCAGAGGAGCATCCAAAATTCGAGCTTTAACATGCTCTGACAAATTCTGATCCTTAAGCCAGGCGTGCCTACGAATAACTGATCCAGTGGCAGCCACCCTGGAAGAAGCCTGTAAAGCATCGAAACCACACTGCAAAGAATGCTTACCCACCTGATCAGAGGCATGAACCAAATCCTGTAATTCCTTACACTCTATGCCCTCTGCCAAAGCATCTACCTTAGATTTTAACTGGGTAAGGAGAAAATTCTGGTACTTCAACATATGAAACTGGCAATTCAAAGCCCTCATTGCTAGAGTGGAAGAGGTATACACTTTTTTACCCCACCTATCCAAAGCTCTAGAATCTTTATCCATAGGAACTGGATTCTTTACAACAGAAGCCCTGACACCCTTAGGTCCCTGGCTAATAGTTTCTGGGTCAGCCCTTGGGCTCTTATACAGATATTTATGAGCCTCAGGCACTCTGTAATACCTATCTGGTTTAACTGGCGCAGGAGGCAAAGAGTCTGGATTAAGGGAAGCCTCAGAGAAAACATCCTGAACAACATCCAAAACAGGAGGTATAGCCAAGGTCCGATGTTGTGGTAAAAACAAAAATTCCCAAAGCCTCTTTCGGGAATCTGAGAAATCCTGACCTTCCCATTTAAAATGCTCCCTCATAGAATGCAGGGTTTCTGAAAAAGAAAAATCCTCTGGAGGAGAAGCAGAAGGACTGGAATCCTCTGCGTCTGAATCAGAATAAGGAGGAAAATCCTGAATGTCTTCAGCCAAAGACTCTGAGTAATCTGAAAAATGTTCCAAACCTTCCACCTCTGGCTCCACCCTAGGCCTCTTATCTGGAGGGGGCATAGAACCCCTGATTAAGGAGATCAAATCTTCTGCCATTTTTAGCATGTGTTTTTTAGGTACAGAACCTGCAGAACTAGGACTGATACCAGAGGAAGACAAACCAGGCCTGACCTTGGAGGGTACCTTAGAGACAGAAGGGGAAGGCCTAACCACCTTATGCAAAGTAGGGAGTACAGCAACCTGAGAGGCCCCCTCAGCCTGACCAGACTCCTGAGAGGCCACATCTTGCAAAATTAACGGCTCCCCCTGAGACTCAGCTGAAACCTCGGCTGGATCCACAGATTCCACCGTAGTTTCTAAAGAACCGGCGTCCGGAACGGACGACTCATCCTGCTTGGGCTTTAACGATTTTTCCTTGCGCTTCTTAGCGGTAGCGGGCGTCGGAGGATCCGACGGCATATTGTAATTACACCGCTTACCGAAGACAAGCCTAGCGCAATCTAACCTACGTTTAATGGTGCGCTTATTAAATCTAGCACAAAAGCGACACCCGACTACGTCGTGCTCAGGCCCCAAACAAGGAATACAGAGAGAGTGGTAATCCCTATGCGGTATCTGTTTCCCACAAGAAATACAATTATTCACTTTTTCTGACATCCGGAATTAACTGAGGCAAGAAAAAACAAAAATATTCCCCAACGGGGTACTTAGCCCAACTTGGTTTTCGGTCTGAAACTCAGAATACGAAAATTTCAGAACGCCGAACGGCACTTGCAAACGCTGCTTCTGCTTCGGACCATGCGGCAAGAAAGACTGAGGATATGACGTCGGTCATGCGCTTTAATACCATGGCGTACTGACATCAGATCTGAGCGACCATGACCGACGCCAGCCTAACACTTTGGTATTCGGGCCGACCGAGGACAGCGGACTACCCACAGGTTATGACTGCAGCAATGTGAGATGAAGAACATCTAAGCCATTTAAAGCAATTTTTTTTGCAAGAAGAAACTGTAAATAAAGCATTCCTCATACTTTTAGAAAATGTCAGAACAAGCTAACATAGGAGTTTGACAATTTAAAATTCTGACAAAGTTGCATAAGTGTACACTTTTCCCTTTATCTAACCATAATTTTCCTATCTTTATTAGAAAGAATAGGATTGGAATTAACTAAGTGCTTAGCAGTCAACTATGGCTATAGCTGCTGGGTCAGATTTGGGAATAGTGTATAAAAATTTATAAGAGTGAGGAACTTTATATATCCTATCTGCCTTTTTAGGGACAGCTGGCTGACTATCAGGAAAACTGGAGGCAGTAAGATATCCATCCTGAAAAGGAAACAGGACAAGAGAAATGTGCATAGATTAAAGAAAATCTTTCTGTAACAACTCATAAAATTTTCTGAGGGACTGAGAAACTTCAGTGTTCTCCCACTGAAAACACTGGGACATTCTAGCAAGAGAAACAGAAACTCCCACAAGAAAAAGAATCAGAAACTGAGCTCTCCTCTAAATCCGAATTAAAAATCTGAAGACAAAACTCTGAATCCCCTGCATCTTCTTGTTCAGATTCAGAATTTTGAATTTCTTCAGGAAAAGAAGCATCCCTCTTTCTTTTACTAGAGACTACTCTACAAGAAGGATCAATAGCTCAAATTAAAACCTGAGCCAGGCCCAGTAAACTCCTCTTATCTAAATAAATTTGAGGAGGAGTAGATCTAGGTTTGGTTGTCTGTTTCTTTTTGACAGGAAAAATGTAGCCAACCTTGTTACTAACGGCATCTGCTGCTTCGCTAGGGATGAGCACAACATTCTGACACAACGGGAAACCTTCCCTGTTCCCTCCCTCAGGACCAACAACAGTAGGTCTCCCTTGCCCACTGAGGGAACTCCAACAGCCACAGATGACATGGCTAACCCCCGGACCATAGTGGCTGTAGGTGCTACACCAGAGCGACTCAGGGTAAAAGATGAGTTGGGGTCTGAGGGAAAACAAATAGTCATAGCAGAATCATCCACCTGCAGCAAATTGGTAGCCTGCTGTGGTGGCAAAGGCTGTTTACTTAACTTTTTCTTTTTTGTAGAAGACCGACCAACAATACGTTCCATGGTCAAACTGAAAATGGTGCCTCTTTCCCATGGGAGACAAACAGCAAATCCTGGTAAAAATACTAATCTACTGAAGTTACTTTTTTAACAGAAAAAAAGCACAGTAAAAAGCACCTTCAAACACTATGACAGCCCCACAATGAATTTTTTTTTTAATCAGGTAATTTACACTCCTTTAAAACTGATAGAAAAAATAGAGCTCTGTATGTTATGTTACAGTCTCGAGACAATCTGCTAAAATATAACACTCCTAGTTTTAAAATAACTTTCCTGACGAGGAAAATAATAAAACATCAGTAAATATAAGAAAATGTAAGGCTTTCCTCCAAAAAGGGAACTTGTGTGCCCAGCAAAGGAAAGCATGCCAACTGTTGACCCTTGAAAGTCTCAGAGGAACGTGCTCTTTGGTGGCAGTAAAGCTCTTAAGGGCTTTGCATTCAAACTTGTCTTTCAGTGAACTCATCTCGAACTGCTTGACAGTTTGGGAGCATGGAAGGTGCCCTGAAGCGTTCGAAACTGGCCAGTTGTTATATCCTTGGCAGGATATAACCCATATAGCCAATGCTACTGCAGCAGTGATCAATATGAAGAACATCTTTAGATTGTTATGGTTTCCTCAGACAGTTTCAGTTCTTTGTTCAACAATACCTATCTTGATAACAAAGCATACATAGAAATAGGCTCCTATCTGTGGATTCTTTTGAAATCAGAAAAGGCAATGAGCATTTCTGTCTGCTTTCTTCATTACTATTTGGCCTACCAACCGAAATACTGGTATTGATGATTAGAGTATAAATACCCACACTGACAATATAATGCTACAACTTTAAGAAATACACGCTTCAATAATCAAAGTACTGGAGGTACAATTCAGGACTTCATTTTAATAAATCATAAACCAAATATATGATCCTGAACAGTACTGAGAGTTTCAGTTCAAATATAGGAAACATACGAGTAAAGAAACACACCAGCCAGACTATTTAGGAATCACACTACGTAAATAATGGAAATTAACAAGCAAAGTGCAAGAAGAAATAGACAGTTTAATACAAACTTGGAATAAACATATTTACTCTGTTGAAGAGAGACTGCAGCTTAATAAAATATTATCCAAAGTTATGTATAATTCAAATCCTAGCACTTTCTCCCACTAGGTCATAAATAAATAATATTTACAGAACATTCTTAAGGTTCTTGTGGTATCCAAGAAAACCCAGAATAGCATATAGCCACCATAAAAGAGACTAGAATAGTGCTGGTATCAAATAACCAGACACAGAAACATACACTAAAGCAGCTTCTATATAGGTAATAATTCACAGATGAGAATTATGATTCTAATTCGAAGGATCTGCACCAGTCTTCATTTAACGTTAAATTACGAGGAACAACATGTGGTTATTAATAAGTAATTATATACAAAATGATTTACTTTCTCCAAAAAACTCAATCTTAATCAACAACATTTTATATTTTTTAAAAATACCTTATAAGGCATACAGACATTAAAGACTGGTTTAATTTACTTGGAACCTTCTCTACTTTGAAGGGTTTGACAAGAAATTCTAGCCTCTTAAGGATGGACCAATGGAAAGGAAGAGGCTTCACAAAACGGTATAACTGTTTCCAAAAAGGTCATCTAAAATCTTCAGGTAACACAGAGTCTAAACCTAAATCCGTCTAGATTTCAATGACCAATTGTTATTACATACAATTAGAGCTCAGGTCTAGTATTTATTCTCAAAAAAGTATTGCAAGAAAATAATGCACACACTCCCAATCTACTTGTTGACTTGTATAAAATGGTATATAATAAAAATCATATCCACAAACTTTAAATGATTTATATAAAATATGAATAGATTATAAAGAGGGAACAAATAAAAGTTTATGGAAATTTTTATTACAGGATGAAGAAAACAATACAGCTGACAATAGCAAAATACTTATGTTAAAAGTCCATGGGAAGGACCTCAGTAGTATAATCTTGGAAAATATTTACATGGAAATGCCCTTAGAGACCATTTTTATACTTCTCTAATCCTTGTAAAAATTTACAAAAACAATAAGATGGGATGTTGGAGATGTAACAAAGCACCAAGCTCATTGGAAACATGTCTTGTATGAATGTGTGAGTTTGTGTGAATACTATGAAAATATTATTTTAGTTTTTTACAAAATTGTACAGCCAAATAATTTCTCTCTTACAAAAGCTTTGTGTTGTTTTAATATTTTTCCACCTCAAATGCCAAATAAAGGTAGGTGCTGTATTTTATGTACCATTATGATAACAGCGAGAAAAATTTTAACAAGACAGTGGAAAGTTAATACTCTCCTCTGTTTGTAGATTTTCTGTGTTTACTGAAACAAATAATTTTGAAAAGAAAAATAGAGGTCAAGAAACAACTATCAGTTTCAAAGATATTTAGTCCTATCCCCTGGTCTAATGTACATCAACTAATAGACTTGTGGACACAATAAGCAAGTGAACCACTGTACTACATGCTTTCATAGTCTAACCATTCTGATTATAACACTAACAAAATACCACATTATATATAACTGAGATGACTTGTGCATCAAATGCAAATAATGTATTTGGCTGATTGTTTAAGACTGTAGTTTTACTCTGAAACAGGTTCCTTAAAACTGCATAATTTTATTATAAAAATATTAATCAAGGTTAAACAGCAACTAATAATCTTAGGAAATAAAAACTGAAAAGGGGGAAAAAAAACTATGGCTGGGAAGAAACTTGTACAAAAATAGTTCCTGTACAGGAGATGGCGTTCAGTAATAGAGGAAAAAATAAAACAAATGTACTCAGAAGAATTTAAACAGCTCAGACACTGAAGGAATATGTAAAGCTAAATAACAAATGAACTGAAAAAATATAAGAAGCTTTAACTAACTATTCATATGAACTGACAGAACTGCAAGAATCACAGTCTGAAAAGAAAAAAAAGCTGTCCAGGTAATACACTTCTCAAAAACAGACTGTTCCAAAACAAGTTTAAAAGACAGAACACAAAGAAAACTTGAAATTCTCTGCTGTATCAGAGAAACTGGAAAAAAAAAAGACTACATCGCTTTTATCAAAACACAAACAATTTATAAGCATTAATTGTTAATAGTGAAGGCAAATCACAACATGCATGCTCTAAATCTTGCTACCAAAAAGCAGCCAAGCTCTACAATATTTAAGACAATCAATTCTGGCAAAAGGGAAAAGTATTTAAGTTGGGACAGTACAGGGTTTGTGGAAAACGATCCCTGTACACACAGAACAGACTCTTGTTAGCCCAGCAACCAGTGAATGTCGAGAAACAGGTGCGACATTCAAGCTGCTGTATCCAGCTTTTTTCAGAATATTTCCTCCTAGAGGAACAAATACATTTTTAGACCAAGAACAGGCTAAGGAGGAAAGAAAACGTTTATAGGATCACAGGAAGTTACTAGGCTATTGGCCCTGAGGCCCTTACAAGACTAGCCAAGAATTTAGACCATGTTCCAACAAGTCAGCACCCTATGCCACTGTCCAACAGAGACATAGGTGGAATCCCAGGGGTTTATTTTCTGTTCCCCATCCAGTTATCCATGTTGCGATTAAAAAGATTTTATGAGGTACTCTGCTTTACATGGAGAGGGAGCCTAATCCACAAAAGGGGGAGTCTCTGGGACACAAATCTGTCCCACCAACAAGTCCTATTGATGTCACAGAATAGGTTGAGGTCTTGCGTGCGAGTTACTTGAATGGAGCTTGACTTACAGATATGCAGCAGTCCCATCAGGGCGGGGTCTGAGACTGCTTTGCATGTCACACAGAGGTCACCTCTGAGGAGTCTGGAGGAGACTGAGTAGAGGGACAGGATTTTTAGCCTATCTGTGTAAGGTAGATGAATGAGTCCCTGGATTCTCCATGTGAGGAATCTCTGTGGTGTCTCCAGCTGCTGCATGTGCTTTGCGGGCAACAGACAGCGAGTCAGCAAGAAGGGGACTCTGTTTCTCATTACAATGACAACAAAGCCCATACACAGACAGAGTGAATCCTTTTCCATTGTTCCAAAGAAAAATGCTTGGATGACAAACAAAGTACGGGAGATGACAAGAATCGGTAGTAATTGTGGGATTGAAGCAGAGACTGGCGTTGGGAGACAGGATCAAAACAATGGCCTACAACACTGTGAAACTAGTGAATAAATTGGAGATTATAAAGCATCAGTCCTGCAATACATAAGAATACACATGAAATGTGGATTTGCAAGAAGTGGCTGAAGAAGACTAGAATTCTGTTGACTATGTTGAACTGGTGGGTGGGCTAACACGTATACCACACCTTATGTCATTAATTCTTAAAATGGTACAAAGGAGACCAAATATACTTGTATAAAAAGTTATGATAAATTGCATGTTATATTGCAAAGCAGTCTTGTATAGTGTGCCGTCAAAGGTATTTTAAATGTTAGGTAGGGGTGTCTTTTCAGTGTCTGCTATGTATGTTAAAGATATTAAGGCAAGAAAATATTTTCTCAGTTGTAAGGTACCAAGCTTTACACTTTAACAAATTAAGAAAAGCTGGACAGAAGCAAATTAAAATTAATATGTGATCTTGGGCTGCTGGGATGCAGCATGCAAAACTGTACTGACCACAGTATTTGTAAAAAAATAAGGCAATAGTGTCTCATTTTTATATATGTCAATTAAGGAGTCACACACAAGTCAGAAGAGGTCAGTTAAGGTTAATCATCTGTGAACTGAGGGGTGGAGCTAGGGACTACACCTTCTATTTAAGGGGTAAATAAAACATTTCAGAGCTTTACTGGAAAGGTTCACCCAGACTCTGCTACAGTTTGCTGTGAGGGAAAGGTTAGTTTGCTTTTTATTTGTTGTATTCTGTATTACTTTATTACCTTTTTCTATTTTGTATATTGTGATTTGTTTTCTTTATACTGTGTTTTACTTGTATTCTGCTTTTAACTGCATATTAAAACTTGAAGAGACACCACAGCTCTGTCTCTAGTGAGTCGGACTGAAAATTTCCCTCCTGATTACTGTTGTGTGCTTAAACACCACTGTCTTTCTAGCTGCCTTCCCCTTATGTTAATTTTACCATATATCTCATTTCATCTCTGCTTTTACTGGTTGTTGTGAGTAAGCATAAAATTATCATTTTGTGAAATCACACCCCTTCAGGTATTTAAATTTATTGGGCATCCTACTGTATTCCACAGTACCAGAATAAAAAAAGTGACCACCCCCTTCAATCTATCTTGCTGCTTTAAAAATAGTGACTCTCCACTAAAACATAACTTTTTTAGACTGGTTACCTACTTTCACATCTAACTCCTCTTGTACACACTACAGTATTTAGGATAAACCATTTTTTTTCATCTTACCTTTAAGCATCTATTGCAAGACCACCAGTTACTGGACAGCCCACATTCTGCCTCTCAGTAATCATCTTGGGATTAGTGCTTCTGCTTTCTCCTGGTGAGAGAAGGAGTGCAGCTACATTATTTCCTGGAGACTGTTGATCACCAGAAAGATTAATAACTGCTTTATAGTTGACAGCTTGGAATCTGTGCTTATATTTTAATCCTGGTGAGAGTAGCAGCAGAGTCCATTGATTCCTGACTGTTTCTGGTTGGAGTGAGTGTGTCTGTGCTTAACACACCTGATTGGTCGGGTTGCTATTCAAGGCATCTACCAAAAAAAGGCTACAAGCCTGCAGACCCTTTCATCATCTGGGACAAGACTGTGGATCACCAAACAGGCTGTGGCCTGCTTCTCTTCTTGGAATTGGTGCTAACATTTTGCTTCTGGTGATAGAAGAAGCAAAGGAGTACTGTATCCCAACTGAGAGAAGCTATGCTGAGAGCTGCATTAGTAGTAGCCAGACAGTAGCCTTTCATGCGACCCCCCCCCCCTCTTTCATCATTCTTGGCAAGCTAATTCATCATTTTCAGCAAGTACTGCTTGATTTCTTCCTAACTCCAGAATACCTCCCTAAATACTTCACCCTTAAATTTTCAGGGTCTACGTATTGGTTTTCCCTTGAGTGTTTGGCAGTGTTCTGTACAGACTCTGACACTTTGAGTGACATTTTTCCTGTAAAAAGGCTTCAGTACGTAATAAAGTGAGCTCATATCCAGGCATGTCTAAAGGTCAGTTCCCTGTGCTTTCTCCTGTCAACCTGGTGAACTTGGGCATCCTGAGGCAGTGTAGCAACTGCATCATGTACACAGATAACCCTCTCCTCTTACCTCCCAACACTATGACTTGTGAGAGATGCACATATACAGCCAAACTGGAAGCCAAGCACTCTCCAGCCAAGATTGGATTAGCGAGTCAAGAGGAGAAGGATAACACCTGCACCACACCACATTCCACACATAGCCCTCCAGAACATACACCATCACAACCCTCACATAGTAACACAAAACACAAACCTACTTTCGCAGAGGCTCTCAATAAAAATCTGCCCAAACAACAGAGACCTCTGAAGCAGAAACACAAACAACCAGCACAAACCATGAGACACACAGCTCACATAAACAGTGTGGCATTCAACCAAAGCCCATAAGGCAAAAAAACTTACCCAATACACTAGTCAAAGGTGACTCAATAGTAAGGCACACTGATGTCCCACTCACTAGGCTGAAAAAGGAGAAAGTTACAGTCAGCTGCCTGTCGGGTGCCAGGATCTGCCACATAATGCGCACACACTTGGGTCACTCCACAACAGGTACAAATATGACTGTCATTGACCATGTTGGTGTGAATGACCTGAGACTTACCTCCCTGGACTACATGAAAAGAGACATCGAGGAGCTCTCTGATCTTGTAGCCCAGGCAGGTATGACCCTAGCTCTGATTAGCATCCTACCGTCACCCAGAATGATATCACAGTACAAGCAGAAAATGATTGACTTCTACAATTGGCTAAGTTTCTGGTGTCATTCTAAGGGGATCCAGTATGTCTGGCTGGGATGACATGATTGACAGACCTCGATGCTTTGCCAGAGATGGCCTGCAATTGTCACCCCAGGGATTCCGGATACTGGCCAAGGCTCTTGCCACCCCTATAGTGCCTTTTTTAGGCAATGTCCTAAAGAAAGAATTACCACCATAACAGCTACAAGAAAACGAAATCTGAGGGTTATGCTACTCAGCGCTAGAAGTCTAAATCTTAAAATGGAGAACACTGACATCTGTGCAGTGACCGAGACCTGGTTCAAGGCTCGAGAGAGCACCCCAGCACTATCAAGCTATAATTCATACCACACCTTTCGGCCCCTAAACCTGGACTGAAGCACTAAAGGCAGTGGTGTCTCCATATTCATACAGGATATCCACACCTCCAGACTAGTAGCCCAACATAACGCATCAGAGATACTTTAGGTACAACTAACACTGGGTAAAACTACAATCCAGTTTGTAGCCTGCTATAGATCCCCCACCATGTCGCAAGACTCCCGTTCCACATTCCTAAACACACTGGAAAATATTAGGGTACAACCCAATACCCATATACTGGGAGACTTTAACTACCCCTCCATTAACTGGGAAAATTACTCATGTACCAACATACTTGCCCAACGTTTTCTGGAATTCATTAATTCCAATGCCCTGGACCAACTCATTCTTACCCCCCACCAGGGGTAGAAACATCCTTGACCTGGTCATTACTAACATGGATGACTGTTGCTCTACACCAGTAATCAACTCTTTAGTCAGATCTGACCACAAGCTAATCACCACAGAGATCCACATCCCACCCTCACCCCCCCAAAGGAAACCAATGTAAAAGAAAAAAAAAACTTCTCCAAAGCCAATTTTGGGCTTCTAAAAACAGAGGTGGCTAACTTCACAACACTCATGCAAATGGAAAATAGATGCATGACTGCTGAATCATACACCAATGCACTGTATGAGTACATACACAAGTGGATGGAATGGGCCATACCAAACAGAACCAAGACGCTCTCCTTCAAAAAAAGGAAGTCAATCTGGTGGTCCCCCACCATAAACAAACTCTAGAACAGAAGGAATAAACTGTTGCAGAAAAGGGTGAAGTCCCCAAGACTGGAAAATCTCCCTTGTTAGCCTCAGCAAAAAACTGAGGTCCCTCATCAAATCCTCCAAAGCCTGTTACGAAAACAAAATTGCTGCAGATTCTAAAGACAACCACAAGGCACTCTATAGTTACGTCAAGAATCTACATGGCAAGACTCAGATCTGCTCTGAGTTACAGCATAATGGCAATACATATATCAGAACCAACTGATATTGCCAACATATTGGCTGACAGGTTCAGTGCTAACTTTACCCCCCTTTCACGCCCTGAAGGGCCTATCACAATACCTAAGGAATGCAAAGTCCCTATTATCAGGGCTGCACAGGTAAAAAACACACTGTCCAAAGCCAAGAATACAGCTTCCATGGGACCTGATAATATCCCTGGCTGTGTTCTACATGAATTACAAAGTGAACTGCACCACACCTGAGTACCTTGTTCAATCACAGCCTCATTTCAGGCTTTGTTCCTACCGAATGGCGCACTGCTACAGTCATCCCACTCCACAAAGGGGGAACAACTACAGACCCTGGGAACTACTGCACCATTAGCCTGCCAAGTCTGATATGTAAGCCTATGGAATGCATCATCATAGAACTTATAAATAAGGACATAGGGAATCTCCAAACTCTGGACCCCACGCAGTACAGGTTTGTGAAAGGTAGAGCATGCCTATTCAACCTGACAGACTTCTTCAAGTCTGTCACCAGAGCTCTGGATGAGGGCAATGTAGTTCACACAGCCTACCTAGAGCTTGCCAAGGCCTTCAACACCATCCCTCACTCAGGAATCATAGATAGACTCACTAAACTAGGCATAAATCCCCATGTAATAAGACGGGTTGCCAAATGGCTCACTGATACAACCCACACTGTGAAAATAGCTGACTCCAAATCTGACTACTGACCAGTTACAAGTGGTGTCCCACAGGGATCGGTCCTAGGCTCTCTCCTGTTTGCCATCTACTTCTCTGAAGGTCAAGCCAACACAAAGGAACTCTGGCTGACCAAGTTTGCAGATGAGTGCAAACTGGGAGCCATTACTGATTCTCCAACTGATGTAGACATTCTACAAAAAGGCCTCACTGACACCAATGACTGGTGCCAAAACCATGGCCTTAAGCTCAATGCCAAAAAATGCATTGTCATTCCCTTTGGGAAAAATTCAGTGTCCATGAACTACCATGTAGGCGGTACTCCACTAAACATTGAAGGTGTGATAAGAGACCTGGGGACACAGTTTGACAGCAACCTCTACTTTGATAACCACATTGCCACTGTAGTCGGGAAGTCCTTCTATGTGGCACATCTCATTACAAAAGGTTTCTCATTCAGGAAGAGAGAGGTCATAATCCCTCTCTACTCATCCCTCATTCGACCTATTATATAATACAACATCCCACTTGGTATGTACCTCATAGACACCTAGAACAACTGGAAAGGCCACAAAAATAGCTCACTAAGAGGATCTTATGCCTTATACACATGTCCTACATGGACAGACTAAAAAAACTCCAGCTATACTCGGTCTCTTATAGCCTACTTAGAGGAGATCTCTGCTTGACCTACAAACCCATGTCTGACCCAGAGCTGCTAGATATGCTACACCTAAAGAAATCCCAATCCCTCTGTGCCACACACTCCAGGGACCTTACTCTCATTACCACAATAAACAGAACATGCTGGAGGGAAAGGTTCCTAACCCAGAGACTTCCCATACTCTGGAACAAACTTCCCATTCACACCAAGCAGAGCACTTCACTGGCCTTCTTTAAGAGAAATCTTGACGAGTGGGTGGGCAACAGGAAGTTCTCCCCAGAGATCACTTCAGTGGCCTTGTTTGACAGGGTCACTGGGAACTAACTTTGGGCAGCATGATGCCAGAGAATCTTCCTGGGCTAGGCTTATATAGGCTCCATGGCCGTTAGCCTAGTACACACCAATGAACCTATAAAAGAATGTCCTTGGTTTAAGCTATGGCTAGCATTCTTTAAGCAAATAGGCTTGAAAAATAAGCTAAATGATGAAAGGCGTGGAGGATTATTATGCTTTTCTTGTATTTTAAAAAAAACATTAGCTATTTTTATCAATCAGCAAAGGTTTTCACAGCAGGAAATACGAAAGGAATTCATTGTGAGAGGACTGAACAGTGTGGTCTGAGTGAAATTTACAAAGATTCTTGATGGATCTGCAAAGCCACTAGCTGTTTTTTTTTTCATTACTAACTGCTTTTATTTTGAAATCGGAAGCCTGAAGGTGCAAGCAATTTATCATAAAAGGTCTGAACAATGTAATTATATTAAAAGGTATAATGGAAAGCAGTCAGAATAAATGAAGTTTGAAATTGTGGGAAGTGAACAAGTTACATGAGAAGTTGCCTGTCCATCAACCTTAGTACATTAATGCAATTAATATAACAACATACAATTTAGTTTACTTTAAGGTAACTAGTGCACAGTTTTCATAGTGTTAAAAGTGTATGTTTACTGAAAGTATGCAAGCTGTTTTTTCACATCTGGAAGGAGAACTGAGATATGAACAGAATAGACAGAAATTAGTGTTAAGTGGGAACACAGGTTGTAAGATGTGCTTTAGCATGGGTAAAAATAAGTTATGTACTCACCGTAACATTCTATATGTGCTGTCTGCTTCAGTCTTCATCAAACCTGTGGGTTCTTGGTTCCGAGTTCGGAACGGACATGGCTGTCAGCAAGCTTAGGATCCAAAGATAGAGCTCCTTCCAACCTTCCCATAATGCCTAGCTCCTCTGAGATACCTCAGATCGAGTTTGCTGCAAATGTTTACAATTAATGTACTGCATTCCAAGAAAAGAATAGAGCAAAAAAAGATTGCTCAGGAGCTCAACAAAGAAACAATGTTTCACAGTAAAACTCTGTCAGGTCCTTCAGAGATAAGGAAAGGGAAAGGAGGGTGGGAAGGTTGAAGAAGACTGAACCAGACAACACAGATGGAAAATTATGGTGAGTACATAACATCTTTACCTAATGTTGTCTGCTCAGCCTTCAACAAATCTGTGGGACAGAGTCCACAGCTACACAGATCTGGGTGGCCTCATGGAAGGATATTCAGGAGCACTGCAGAACCAAAAGCAGCTCTGTTCCTAGATACAAAGTCAAGCTTGTAATATGAAAGGAAAGTGTGGGAGATCGCCCATGATGCAGCTGCACAAATACTTTCCAAGGAAACCCTAGACCAGAAAGCTTGTGAAGTGGCAACAGATCTCATGAAATGAGCTCTGACCATTTTGGGTACAGAAACACTATCCAAAGAATACACTGATATACAGCTCATTAGGCAATGAGCAATACTGGTTTTAACAACCACTTTCCCTTTTCTGGATTCTGAGAAAGCGACAAATGACTGATCAGAGTTTCGAAAAGATTTTGACCTATCCAGATAGAATTGCAATAGTCTGTGAACATCCAAAAGATGCAATATACATTCGCCCTTATTTTGAAAATTCAGAAATAATACAGTAAGATTAATAGATTGATTAATACTACTGATCAAAGCAATCTTTAGTAAGAAACAGGGATTAGTACGCAAGGTAACCCTGTCTTTATGAAAAATAATATAAGGAGGTTTACAAGGTAGCTCTTGAAGTTCAGAAACCCTCTTGGCCAAAGTAATAGCCACTAGAAAGGCTGTTTTCCAGGAAAGGAATTTTAAATCAGCTTTAGCGGCAGATTCAAAGGGGGTGAGGTAGAACCAAGGTAAGGTCCCACAGAGGAATAGTGTCCTTGATAGGAAGACAAAGAAGGAAAGTTTCCTTGAGAAAGGCTTTGCAAAGTCTGGAAGAAGCCAAAGACGTGAAAATTAGAAATGGTTGCTAACTGAACTTTGACAACAGAGAAACTGGCCAGTGAATTAAAAAGACCAGCCAAGAAATCCAAAACTCCCGAAATGGGAGCGGAAATGGGAGCCGTAAGTGGATCAATGTGGTGCTGCTGGGCCCAAATGGAAAACCTTTTCCACTTACTTTTATAAATTTTTTGGGTAGACAATTTATGGGGAAGCAGCAATAAATTTCTGGGCAGGGGAAAAAAGCCTGGTCTGTCTAGCTATCACCAGAATTGGAGAAACCATGTGGTTAGCTGTAGACTGTGAAGATCTGGGTGAGTTTGCCCTGACAGGTGAGATAGGAGGTCCTGATGTGGTTCCAGGGTCCATGGAGGGCAAATCAGATGAGACCAAAGGAAGGTGAACCAACCTGTCGAGGCCAAAAAGGGGCAATGAGAATCAATTTGCTCTTCAACCTGTGTGCTTTCTGAAGAAATATGAGAATTAGGGGGACAGGACGTGAGGCATAAAATAGACTCGGAGGCCAATCATGGACTAGAGCATCTCTTGGTGACTGCCCCTGTGGAAGCATCAGGGCAAAATACCTGCTGCAATTGTTATTGCAAGGGGAAGCAAAACGACTGCAGCAGGGATGACCCCATTTGAGGAAGATCTGGTTTGCCACTAACTGATTCAACCACTCATGAGGTGTCCAAAGAACCCTACTGAACCTGTCTGCCAGTATGCTGTGCTCCCCGGAGAATGTGTGCTGCAACTACAAAATACTTGTTAGACAGCCCATTGCTACATGCTCATCGCTTCTCGACAAAGGGCGTAGGACTTGGTTCCACCTTGTTTGTTGAAATACCATACAAATGACATGTTGTCGGTTTGAATCGCAACTGTCCCCAGAGGAAGAACGGAGTGAAGGGCTTGCAACGCTAAAAGCACCACTCTCATCTCTAGAACACTGACATGCAGATTGGTCTCCAGGGGAGTCCACGTGCCTTGAACTGTCTGTCCCAGATAATCCCCCCATAGGAGAGGCATCTGCGGTCAATGTGGCAATGGAAGAAGGAAGAATGAAAGGTCGAACCTGAGATACTTCTGGATCATGAAGCTGCAATAAAAGTGAGTTCCTGCACACCTCAGACAGCCTCACAGGATGATCAAGACGATGATGCAGAAGTGACCATTGGACAGACAATGTCACCTGTAGAATTCTCATTTGCAAGCGACCTGTTGGTAGTAAGGTAATTGTTGAAGCAATAGAACCCAGAGCCCTGAAGACCAGGCTCGCCATAGGGAGAGGTACAGCTAAACTTTGTTTGATATGTGTCTGTACAGAAAGAATCCTGTCCGGTGGAAGAAAGGCCAAGGTTCTGGTTGTGTCCAAGCGAGCACCTACAAAATCTATTGTTTGCACAAGAAGTAACTGTGATTTATAGAGATTTATGGTGATCCCTAAGGTAGGGGCTAGTTGTAGTAGGAAATCCTTGGCCTGGATCAGTAGATGCCTGGTTGGTGCTACTAGAAGCCAGTCATCCAGTTAAGGAAATATGTGGAATCCGTGCAACCTGAGATGAGCTGCGACCACTGCCATGCATTTGGTGAACACCCTAGAGGCTATGGTGAGACCAAATGTAAGCCTGCGAAATTGGTAGTGACTGGCTCCCTGCTGGAAATGGAGATACCTTCTAGAGCATTTGTTCATTTTGATGTGATAGTACGCATCCTTCAGGTCTGTGGAGCATATCCAGTCATCCTTTTGTAGAAATGGAAGGATGAACTGGACTGTGATCATCCTGAACTTTGTGTGTTTCACTGATTTGTTCAGATAACTCAGATCCAGTATGGCCCTGAGGTCCCCTGTTTTCTTGGTAACTAAAAGGAACTGGCAGTAGATCTCTATCTGTGCTGGTCTGAGGGGAGGTGTTGTTTGGGCATGGGGGATTTAAAAAGGAATAGAGTAACCACTGGATATAGCACCTTGCACCCAACGGTCATTTGTGATGGCTAACCAGGCATCGAGGTGGAAGGAGAAAGGGACAGTCGAGCAACACCTCTGGGATCTGGCAGGGATTTCTCTGAAGGAGAATCCCACAACCCCTGATTCAGCAGACCCCCTCAGCCCTGAGGGCAGTGTCTAACATTGGAATTATTCCCCCTCTGCCCCTGGGGGAAAAATCTCCCTGGGTGTCTTGGAAAGGACCCTGGGTTTTTCTGAACCAAAACTTCTTACTCCCAAGCTGATTCCATGAGAGAAGGATCTTTGTAGAGTAGAGAAGCAGACCCTGATGGCAGACAAGGTCTTTCTGTCTTTCTTGCTACGGCAGTGTGTGTCGCATACAGTCAGTCCAAAAAGGGAGGAACTGTTAAAAGAGGTGCTGACTAAGGATGCCTTAAAGGTTCCGCAACATCATGCAGCCACATCCTGGCATGGGGCCAAATAGCAATGCTGGAAATGGCAGCCCTAGAGCTCCCCTCAAATGCATGACAGACAAGCATCGTGGAAGCATTGGAAATGTACTGAAGAGTGGCCATATGGGAGGTAAAGGAAGTCCAATCCTCTGGTATCATGGACTCAGGGCCAAAGCTAGAGAGTTCCTTAAGTAAGTCCCTCTGTAGCCTGGTAAAATAGGCAAAGGTAGTTCAACGCTCTGAGGGCAGAAATGGAAGAAGAGTAGAACCTTATTCCAAATCTGTCAACAGCCCTAGACTCCCTGTTCGGGGGAAGGACAGTAGAGCTTTCCTGTGCAAGCTCTTTCTTGGTGACCGCCGCCACCACCATGGCAACTACTGGAATGCCCTTTGTCCAGTGCAGTCTGCCGATCTTGTCTGCCTTTTTGGGTATAGGTTCTGCAGTGTCTGGCTCCTTCCATGCCCATGCAGATACCAGGTCTACAAGAGGATCTGCAAGGGGAACACGCAGGATGCAGATGGGCCAGTCCTGAAGGCTTCCAAGAATACCAACTCATCCGGGATGGGATTTGGGATAGACCAACCACCTCTCTGGCAAATGACCTCCAATATGTCCCCGAAAGAGACATCAGGTGAAGATCTGGGGATTTCTCCCCTTCATAGAGGTCAGTGTCTGTAGCGAGAGATTCATCTTGGGAGTCGAGGTGCCTCCTTTTGCACTTTCTCTTCAAAGGAACCCTCTCGGTGGGATACTCCAGGGAGGTCTGGGCTTCTCTGGGTGGAAAAGTCTGGAAAGCTCTGCAGAACTGGCTGGCCCGATGGCAGAAGAGAGGTCTCTGGGACAGAGTCCAAGATGGGGAGGGGTGGATCTGAAATGGTAGGTGCCTAGATCTCCTAGTGGTGGGAGAGGACTCTCTCCACAGCCTTAAAGGCAGAAGGACTGCCGGAGACTTGAGGAAGATCACTCTGTCCTGAAAGATCAGGAGCAGGTCGACCCTGGTCACAAACAGCCCTCCAATCTGAGAGGGAAGTCAATGCCGAGCTGTCAAATGCAAAGGCACCAAGGAGAAGCAACAACTCTGAAAGCTTTGGAATGAAAGTCATCTCCACCAGACATGAAGTTGAGGCTTTGGCTCTGAGACACGCTCGGCCCTGACTCGGTCAGAACCAAGCGAGTCAAGGAAGCAGTCAGGCTTGAAGAAGAAAGGACAATCTGGACCGACAGATGGGCACAAGGAGCTGACGGATCCAGGAGCTCTGAAATGGCAGGGTGGATTGGAGAAGGAGAAACAATTCTGCACAGAGAGGCTCTGCTCACAGATCCCGCCAAGGATGGAGCTGGGAGGACCACCATCTGGATCTAAGTATGGAAAAACTTAATCAATCTGTCCACCTTGTTCTCTGACAGGCTCCGACGGACAAGGGCAAACAGGACGGTCTGGAAGGATGCCTGGGAGAAGGAACCCTTGAAGACAAGCTAGGTGCCAAGGACTCTGGCCCTGAAGAGGAAGCAAGGGCATGGGGTGGAGAGGAAGATATGAACTGGAGCCAGGAAACTCTGCTCAGACAGTCTCTGGGCCTTTTTGGGAGGCTCCAACTCAGCAAACACAGGAGGGGTCTGAGGACTGTTTCTGATGGTCCCTGGCCTCCTTAGATTTTTTGGAGAGGTTTTGAGCCCCTGAGACAAAAGCAACAGCAGGAGAAGAAGGTGGTAAGACCCCTAAGCACAAGCTTGTTTCTTCTATCTGCAAGGGCCCAGGGAAGAAAGGCCTTACAGACAAAACAAGCCACCTGAAGATAGGCAGGGCCCAAACAGTAAACACACTCCCTGTGGGCTCAGATACAGGGATCTTGTGCCCACAGGAAGTCCACTTTTTAAATCTAACAGGTGTGTCACATTTCTATGACATAATAGAAGAAAGAAAGGAAGAGCCGCTATGAACACGCGTCAAGAGCACTACACTATGGAATACACAACTAAACTTTTTTTTTTTTTTTTTTACAGGCAGAAAGTGAGAGAGAAGGAAAAAAGAAAAAGGAAGGTCAACAGACCACTTACAATACAAAAAACTCTATAAATATGAGACAGAAGCTCTGACAGAGATCACGATGCTATCGCTGAATGTGGCAAACGAGATCTGAAGTATCTCAGAAGAGCTAGGATTTATGGAAATATTGGGAAGGGCTCCAGCTTTGAACCCTAAGTTTGCTAATGGCCATGTTGGTTCCAAGCTCGGAAACGAGAACCCACAGGTTTGATGAGGACTGAGCAGACATCATCAGATAATTAGTTTTTGATTAGACAATGTCTGTGGGTGCAACCATCAGTTTGGGTCAACTGCTCCTATCTAGAGAGGTAAAAATTCTTTTTGAAAATGTACATAGCTTTTCCTCAGGGATCAATACTGGGTCCCTTGCTATTCTCAGTTTTCACAAAAAATCTCTACACAGCGGCAAATAGCACTATCCAATATGCAGACGATTCCACTATAATATGCAGTGCCTCTACCCTGCAAGAACTACCCAAAAAAACCCAGGATAATTTCCACTCAGTTGAAAACTGGCTTACTGACAATGGCCTCATTTCTTAACCCCAAAAATACCAAGATCCTGCTATTTCACCCCTCACAAAATACCACCCTTACCGACACTTTCTTTATTCACTCTAAAAATGGTACACTTATCACACCTGAATCTCACACAAAACTACTAAGCGTCATCATTGATAAGTTACAATTTGATATCCACATTAATCTAGCTATTAAAAACACTCACAGAAAGCTAGGTAGTCTCTACAAACACAAGTCCTACTTGACCCATATTGCTAGGACCACGACTGCTCACACTCACTTGCTCTCAACATTACTCTATGCATCCCCAATCCTAACAAATCTATCAAAAAAAGAAACCAGCAAACTGGCAACCTGCTATAATCAAATAGCCACATTTGCTAATAACTCATCTTTTAGAACCCATCACTGTCATAACCTAAAACAATCGGACTGGCTTGAACTGCCAAATTTATTAATCTACAATCAACTTATAACTACTTATAAGCTCCTCTCCCACCCATATAAAACACCATCTTTAAGCAACCTAATTCAGCAGTATTCCTGTCCTCGGCTACTCCACTCCACAGATAAGTTACTATGAACAGTTACTAGATCACATAACCATGCCAGTGACTCCCTCTACTCTTCTTACATATCCAAAATTTGGAACTCCCTGCCTCCTTCCATTACCCTGGAATCTTCTCTATCCATATTTAAGAAATCTATCAAAAGCCATCTCAGCAACAAATGGTTATGTCCCTGCTCCACACCTGACTAACTTCAGTCCTGCTCCACTCCTGCTATAACTCTTTCCTCAAACACGCAGTCTCCTGATATGACTGTTTAGTCTTATCAATACCATATTCAGATGCATGATGTGACTCTAGATAGGATATTTTATATACTTTATTGTTAGCACATGTATCGATCATTATAAATGTCTTTGTAAGAAATTAATAATGTGTTCTCATCTATATTGTCTGGTTGAATATACTAGAAACATGTAAAATATATTGTCTGTATGTCTTGCACATGTGTTTCTTTGGAGCTTTTCTCCCCAGGCCTCCAGTAAAAATGGACATGTATGCAGTTGGACTATCCCGGTTAACAAATGTAAAATAAAATAAATACATTTTTGGACTTGTTCAAAGTTTAAAAAAAAAGAGGATGGGAAACTGAAAAATCAGTTTAATCTTCTTCTGTGCTACCCTGGTAGCCAGAGTGAGTCTATAGCTAAGAAAGATGGAGCAAGTATGTTTCCATGTGGCAGGTGCAACTTTTGTGGCTTTCTAGACAGCAGTTATTGCTTTATACACCCCAACTTAAGGGTTAGACATGAATTTAAGGTGACAGCCAATTGTAGCACCAAAAATTTGATTTATTTAGCTTATCTGCACATCTTTTATATTAGTAAAACCAGTAGGACTAAGTGAAAGAATTAAAGAACATGTTTATAACATTCATAACCATAATGTCTTGAATGCCTTAGCCAAGCATGTAGAGACAAAAAGGGCACAACATTATTTCAAGTTTTTAGTGACTGAAACATTTTAAGAGAATCCTAGGTTATGAGATTTTAGTAATTCCACTGACAGATCTAAATTATGGTGGATTAAGTTTAAGGCAGACAGAGCGGATGTGATCAGAATGGAATGGTTTCACTGAAACCTGTTTTGAAGTCCCGCAGTTTAAACAGACAACTGGATTTTTAAGTTGCTATCCCTTTATGAGCTTGCTATACAAGTGATACCAGTTTGCCATTACGCATCTGCTAGAGAGTTTCTTTATGCTCCTTTCTGACTGGATACAGAGTGTACAAACTTTGTTCTTCTACTGGACGTTGTATATTTTCATTGTCTTTTGTTTTAATTGTTTTACATGGCCTGAACAAGCGACCGTGTGGGTTTTGAAAGTGCTAACCATTTATTAAAAGTTAATTATTATTAGGTTTCAGCCATGTGTCTGTGTATTACTGATCTATTTTGATCTGAAAAATCTGTTTAATCTTTTTGATTGAATGTTTTCAATGAAGCTAGAACTCTTAAAAATGTGACAAGGGATCGAAAGGAGAGGAAAAGAAGCAACTACACAAGACATCAGCTTTTCAAACACTAGCATTCACACGTAAGCCAAAAGACAGAAATACACATTCAAATATATTATGTATAACAAGTGAGAGTAATAGCCTTCTATCAAAATGGTTACTCTGTCAGTATCATCATGGAAAGTAAAGGGCCTTACATGTACAGACAAAAAGCGGAGACCACTAAATTACATTCAGAATTTTAACAGTGCAAATTGCAATGTTGCAGGAGATGTGGCTAAAAATGAGCACATAAAGTAGACAAAGAAAGCATTTCAGGGTGAACATTCAACAGAATATCAGGGACAAAGGAATGGGCAGTAATGATGCCAATTGCTACAGGGGTTCTAGACGTGACAGGAGGAAGAAAATAAACTGGTAGCTTTCTGGTAGTAAGGGGTTAGTGGCAGGTGATGAGGATTAATTACATTATCATGAAGCTTAAGAGAATGTTGGGAGAAAAATAATCAGCTTGCAGCATGAATTATTATTTACAGGTGGGGACTCGGACAAGATTTGCAGTAGTGAGGATGTACTGGAAGACCTAGAAGGGAAAATATAATAAAATAGGGTATGTTTCTGAAGAAATATACGAGAATGTTTGCTATGGAAGATGTGAATTCGGAAGCAGGAACTTAGAATTTCCATAGCGTTCCCCAGGTACAAAAAGCTTGGTTAGACTGGATAGAAATTGTACCTCAAAGGGGTATGGCCATGTGCATTTAGTTGACAGCTTTGACATACACAGCTAGTAACTACTTCAGATCATGCACCAATAAAAGCAAAGACAAAAGACAAAGATCAAGGAAAATAAAGTAAAAACGAGACATTGGTACTTTCTCGTGCATCTATTAAAGAGAGAGGGATTTAGGGAATGGGTAGCAGAAATGATTCTTAAGTTCATAGGTAAGTGCTAAGTTAATTGTGATTGTGGACTATTTTAATTTTAGTTAAATTTCCTTGGTGAATATCAAACTCTGTACTTCTTGTTTGTCAGGTAAACACCATAACCATTATGCTAACCCCTAATCCCTTCAAGATTACAGCACCCCAGATGTGACTTGAACCTTCATCCCTTGAGTCCAACATCTTATCCATTACACTACTAGGGCCTGCCAAAAAGCTCTACTTGTATCAAGATTATATCATCACAAATGGGACTTGAACCCACAATCTCTGGCTCAGGAGGCCAATGTTTTATTCATTATGCCACTGGGCCTGACAATAACAGAAGAGCTAATATGGAAGACTGAAATTCCTTTGAGTGACAGCAAATGACTGGGATAAAATGAAAATGGAATTTAAAGGCTAGGTAGGAATAAGAGAGAGAAAAAAGCCCCCCACCCACCTTAGTCAAATATGACAACATTAAACCTGCCCGTGCCCCTAATTCCAGCCCGACACATTACATTACCAAAAACCCTTTCCCTATTAATATCACTAAACGGACAGAATAAGACACATGCACACACACTCTACATACATACATAAAGACAACAAACACTACATACATACATACATAACACCATACACACTACATACATACATAGCATCACACACACGATACATTAAAAACACAGCATCTCACACAAACACACACACACAAGGTTCATAGGTAGGTACTAGGCTATCGGCCCAGAGGCCTATACAAGCCTAGCCAAAAAGGTACCCTGGCTTTCGCCACCCACGAAAATTATTTTCCTGTGCCCTTGTCAAGCAGAGCCATAGAGGTTATCCCCGGGATGAATTTGCAATTTTCCATCCAATCATCAAGATTTTTCTTGAAGAATGCTAATGATGAGCTTTGTTTGAGACAGACAGGTAGTTTGTTCCAGAGTATGGGAAGTCTCTGGGACAGGAATCTATCCCTCCAGCATGTTCTGTTTATTGTGGGGACAAGGTTTAGGTCCCTAGAGCCTGTAAGCTCAGAGGGATTGGGATTTCTTTAAGTGAAGCATGTCCAACAGCTCTGGGTTTGACATAGCTTTGTATGTTAGGCAGAGATAGTCTCTGAGTAGGCGATATGTAATGGAGTAAAGCTGGAGTTTTTTGAGACAGTCTGCATAGGGCATCTGTTTGAGGCTGGTAATCCTCTTTGTGAGGCATTTCTGCGGTCTTTCCATCTGTTGTAGATGTCTTGAGAGGTACATACCAAAAGGAGCATTGTACTCTATAATGGGTCTAATGAGTGACTAGTAGAGGAGAACAATGACCTCTTTTTTCCTGGATGAGAAACCTTTTGTGATAAGGTGTGCCAAGTAGAAGGATTTCCTGACTACTGTGGCAATGTTATTATCAAAGGAGAGACTAATTTCTACCTGTGTCCCAAGGTCTCTTATCACACTTTCGGTGTTAAGTAGGCTACCACCTATGTGGTAGCTCATGGGTACAGAGTTTTTACCAAAGGGGATGACAATGCACTTTTTGGCATTGAGCTTGATGCCATAGCTTTGACACCAGGCATCTGTCTCAGTGTGGCCCTTTTGTAGGATGTCCACATTGTTAGGAGTTTCAATTATGGCTCCTAGTTTGCAGTCATCTGCAAACTTAGTTAGCCAAAGACCTTCTGTGTTAGCCTGTACTTCAGAAAAGTAGATACCAAACAGGAGAGAACCCAGGACTGAACCCTGTGGTACTCCACTTGTCACTGGTCTGAAATCGGATTTGGAGTCTGTTACTTTCAAAGTGTGGGTTCTGTCAGTGAGCCAGTTGGCAACCTATCTTGTGACATAGGGATTTATACCTAGTTTAGTGAGTTTATCTATAATTCCAGAGTGGGGGATGGTGTCAAAAGCCTTGGCGAGATCTAGATAGGCTGTGTGAACCACCTTAACCTCGTCTACGGCTTTGGTGATTGCTTCAAAGAAGTCAATCAGGTTTAGGAGACATGATCTGCCTTTTACAAACCCTAACTGGGTGGGGTCCAGAGTTTGGAGATTACCAATGTCTTTGTTTATAAGTTCCATGATGATACATTCCATGGGCTTGCAGACCAGGCTTGTTAGGCTAATGGGGTGGTGGTCCATGGTGGCTCCCCCTTTGTGAAGTGGGATAACAGTCGCTGTGCGCCATTCAGTGGGCACAAAGCCTGATGTGAGGCTATGACTGAACATGGTGCTTAGGAGGGGTGCCAGTTCATTCTGTAGTTCATGTAGAACGCAGCCTGGGATGTTGTCAGATCCCATGGATGCTGTGTTCTTGGCTTTGGAGAGTGTGGTTTTTACCTGTGCAGCCGTGATTACAGGAACTTTGCATTCTTCTGTTACAGAGATGGGTCCTTTAGGGTGTGGGGGGTGGAGTAAAGTCAGCACTGAACCTATCTGCCAGAATGTTGGCAATATCAGTTGGTTCTGTATATTTACTGCCATTGTGCTGTAACTTAGAGCAGGTCTGAGTGTTGCCATTGAGATTCTTGACATAGTTATAGAATGCTTTGTGGTTGTCCTTAGAATCAGTGGCGATTTTCACTACATACATCACACACACACATACATACAAACTACATACATACCACCACACACAACCACCCAGTATGCAAATTGTCACCTGAATTAACCCTAGCTCTAACCTTAAATCCCAAACACTTGCACCATCGCAAAATACACTTTTTGTGTTGGGGTTGCCCCCCACACCCTGCTACTTACACACTAACTCAGACACTGCACAGAGGTGAAGAAAGGGAAAATTCCCAATGCACACTGCACAGTGAACTCCCACAAAGTAAAGCAAGCGTTTTGCAACCATATGACTTCTCAATCACTTCTGCCAGTATTATAATTATTCAATATTGCAATTGTTCAACTATATTAACAGCTCGTATATATGGGTCTACTGTGTTAAGACCAAACCACCCTGATGTGATGTTATACTATGCCTCACTTTACTAGCTTTTCTTTAATACACTAAACCTCACTTTACTATTTTCTTGTCCTCATATGTCTTTACTAATACTACTTTCAGCTTTTTTCTTACCTCTTTTGTATGAAGAGGGAGGAAAAAACACATCCCTAGCAAGTTTATATATTTTTTTATATATTTCCTTAACAGGGTATTTTTTCTCATTTTACCATGTTTGTTTTCTTACTGTGTTTATTAGTATTGCTGAGTATGTCAATATTATACACTTTTTATGTTTCCTGCTTTATTCTTAAATATTCCTGTGTTTTATTTTTGTGTTACTTTAATTATGTCTATGTTTTGGAGCTTTTCTCCTCAGGTCTCCATTGAAAATGGCCTATTCTGGCTCAGTTGGACCAACCCAGTTAGCAAATGTCAAATAAATAAAATACCAACAAAATAAGTTCAGTCATACACTATAGCGGGGAACACACAATAATATCAAGAGAGGAAAAGTATTTCCTCTCCTGATATTAAAACTAAAACTCCATGTAACACTAGTCTCAAATTTGTCTGAACAGCAGCAGTGTTATGCTAAGGTTTTAATGACTTTAAGGTGTAGGGTTGAGGTTGGGGGAAGGGGCAGCATTAGGGTTAGCACCCATTACTAAAGAGAGCAGGGGGGGCTCCACTTTCCTGCCCCACCTTAGTAATGGGTGTCAACCCTAATGCTACCCCTTCCTCCAAACCTAGCCATACACCTTAATGTCATTAAAACCTTCCAGTAACACTGCCATTACACAAGACAGACTCAGACACACATTTACAAACACACACAAACACTACATCTATCCTCCTAAACCAACCCTTACCCTAAAATACACAGACTCGCACACAAACAAAACACCCAACCATCACTCATCCCCAGCCCTAATACTGACTCACAAACACTCGCGCGCTCTTACCCCCCCCAACCCCACTTACCTGTATCGACATTCCATGCCATCGACATAGCCACCTTTCGGCCATCCGTACTGTAGACATTAAATCACACCCCTGTGTTTGTCAAACAAACTTAAGTTGGGTCAAATGCATGGAGGCACTATACTCTGTATGAAAGGGGAATGTCAGATTTGATATATGTGGTACATGACACAGTATTTTTTTTTAAAAGAGTATTCTGTGGTGTAAGTTATGGGGCTACGGGGGGGTCTTGCACTTGCAAGTAAAGGTTTGATGATGAACCATGGGTGCGACAGCAGATCTCTTCCACACCAAGTCTGAACTCAAACCTGTCAAGAGCTTCTGACTTTCAATAGCAGCAAAGAGGCAAAACTCTGCAGTCCATATCCTCTGCATTTGATCAAATGGATCACACAGGTGTTAGCGACTTCCTCATCTTAGTCAGAGCTTGAAAAGTACTCCTACCTTTATGCACGTCTCAGGCACACACAGTCTGTGTGCTGTAGGCTGTAAAATTAACATCCTTAATCACCATCGCCAAATGAGGGGATAACCTAAACTAGGGTTCCTCTACTTCGATCCCCTGATTAACTCTCAAGATTTCTAAAAGCAAGAAATGGGGACTAGAAGTCCTTTTGTAGAGGATCTCCTCAAGGTCTCTAGGAGGGGATGCAGGATTAATGTCTTACTATCTTTGTTTGAATCCAAGACAATGCCACCCATCCTCATGTTCTTTTAACAGTTTGTGAAAGAACAACACCTGTTCCTCACCAGCATCAGAAGCAAGCTTGTGCATGATCTTACACAACGGTGCATGTGAACCTTGGGCAAGCTAGAAGTGAGGCAAAAAAGATATGGTGCTTTGGTGCATGCCTGCCATGAGGAGGTATGTGGAGAAAAGAAGGCTATGTAAGGCTCAGTGTTGGCATCATATCATAATGCCTAAGGATGTGTCTTGGTACCCAAGCATAAAGCTGCCATCAGATGTCAAATATCAAACAGAGACTTAGGTGCTGGATAGGAGGATACCCCTGAGGTGCAAGTACGCTCAACCAGAAGCCGGCTGATTCTAGTGATCTCTCTACTAAGATGAAGCTAACAGACAACAGGCTTCAACTGATCATCTAGAAGATAGACACTGCCTACATCCAAGAATTTATCTCAGAAGGTGACAGCTGGCTGAGTAGATCCTCCAGGCCCCATATCACCTACTAAGGTAGAGAGCTGGTACAGCACTAAGTCCTCTCCAGATGAATTAGCTTAGCACCTGCAGAGTTCAAGTCACTTTAAGACAAGATTCTGGGAGGGTTAGGCTTTGATCTGTCCTGGGGCTGTGTGGTAGACTCTGATGTCAATCCCCGGTTGAGGTACTTTCAAACTACTGCAACTCTTCTGGTAAGCAAGGCAGAAAACCAGCTTCTCTCTGAGGCATCTGGAGGTAGCAGGGCTGAATCTCTTTGCACTCAGTGGTTATTTATATTGTGTTCCTCGCCAAGGTTATTCACACAATGTCAATGAGGGTATCTGGCAATTTGATGGTAAAGACCACACTTTGTAAATTTGTTTCTGGTCAATGAACTGAGGAAATTTTCAAAGGCACTCCAAGAAAACCGAAGTATGTGAAAAGCAAAAAGGAACCAATGTGTTTACTACACATGTATATAGTCAGAATATGAAATCATTTCAAATATTTTTGCTTTTTCCCAGTTTCTGGGACAGTGGAAAATATTTGAAATCATTGCAGACCTCAATTTTCAGCAATCCTAAACACAAATTCTACTACATGATTAACAAAATCATAGGGGAACAGGAATCTCCTTTAACAGTACTTACAGTAAAACACCTTCAAAACATTAATTTTTTTTTGATTTACAAATGAAACAACAAAATCCAGGCGACACACAGCACTATTTTAAAAAAAGAAAAAGTGACTTGAAGCCTGTCACTCAACAATAAGCAGTTTATAGGTTCAAAGGTTCATAGGTAGGTACAAGGCTATCTGCCTGAAGGCATTTATAAGCCTAGCCAGAATGTGCTGGGTTTTACCGCCCCTTAGATTAGTTCCCTGTGCCTCTGTCCAGCAGAGCCACTGAAGTGATCCCCGGGGTAATCTTTCTGTTTCCCATCCACTCGTCAAGGTTTCTCTTGAAGAGTGTTAGCAAGGAGCTCTGCCTAATGTAGATTGGAATCTTGTTCCAAAGCAAGGGAAGTCTCTGGGACAAGAATCTATCCCTCCAGCATGTCCTATTTATTGTTGTGGTGAGGTTTAGATCCCTAGAGCATGTGGCTCGAAGGGATATGGACTTCTTTAGGTGGAGCATGTCCATCAATTCTGGGTTGGACATGGCCTTGTATGTCAGGCAGAGATAACCTCTGAGTAGGCAGTATGCAACCGAGCACAGCTGGAGTTTCTTCAGTTGATCTGCATAGGGCATCTGCTTGAGGCCAGTGATCCTTTTGGTGAGGTACTTCTGTGGTCCTTCCAGCTGTTGTAGGTGTCTTGTAAGGTACATCCTAAATGGGGCGTTGTACTCTATGATGGGTATGATGAGTGATGAGTAGAGGGGTGCAATGACCTCTTTTGATCTGGATGCGAACCCTTTTGTGATTAGGTGGGCCACATAGAAAGGATTTTCTAACCACTTTGGCAATGTGATTATCAAAGGAGAGATTACTATCTACTTGGGTCCCCACATCCCTTATTACGTCTTCCGTATTTACGGGACTACCACCTATGTGTAAGTTTGTGGGTACTTTGTTTTTTCCAAAGGGGATGACTATGCACTTTTTGGCATTTAGCTTGAGGCCATGACTATGACACCAGGTAGCCGTCTCAGTGAGACCCTTATGGAGGATGTCTGTGTCAGCCGGAGAGTCAATTATAGCCCCTAGTTTGCAGTTGTCTGCAAACTTCGTCAGCCATAGTCCTCCTGTGCTTGCCTGTACCTCTGAGCAGTATATGCCGAACAGGAGGGGTCGTAGGACTGAACCCCGAGGAACCCCACTTGTAACCGGTTTAGAGTCGGACCTAGCTCCTGCAACTCTCACCATGTGGGTTCGGTCCGTGAGCCAGATGGCAAACCATCTTGTAACGTAGGGGTTTATGTTAAGGCTGGTGAGCTTGTCTATAATACCAGAATGGGGAATGGTGTCGAAGGCCTTTGCGAGGTCTAGGTAGGCTGTGTGTACACCTTTCCCTCGTCTATAGCCTTGGTAACTGTCTCAAAGAAGTCCACCAGGTTTAGGAAGCATAATCTGCCCTTAACAAAGCTGAACTGGGTAGGGTCCAGTGTTTGGAGGTTCCCAATGTCTCTGTTAATGAGTTACAAGATGATGCCTTGCAGACAAAGCCAGTCAGGCTTATAGGGCAATTACAAAAGGCAAATAATTCCAATTTAACCAAAATTATAAATGTCATAGGATCCAAATACCCAACGTTTTATTCAAAAGCTACAAGAAAATACAGTAACAGGTAGGTCACTGGGGAACAGGTCCTCAATGCCCTTTCTAAGGCCAAGAACACTGCATTGATGGGCCCAAACAGTATCCCAAGATGCCTTCTAAATAGCATGAAACATGACCTATCAGGCCCTCTGAAATTGCTACTTAATTGTAGCCTCCAAATAGGCTTCGTGCCTCATGAATGGAGAACAGCAAAAGTCATCCCTCTGCACAATGGTGGGCCCATTTAGAGACCCTGGAAACTATGGACCCATAAGTTTCACTAGCCTCATATACCAAACTATAGAAAGAATTATCATGGAAATGACAGATAATGACAAAGAAAACCTCCAGACACTGGACTCAACCCAGTTTAGTTTCATTAAGGACAGGTCATGCCTACTCATCCTGGAGGACTTATATGGGAAGGTCACCAAAACAATGGATAAGGGTAAAATGGTTCACACTGCCTACCTTGATCTGGCCACAGCAATAGACACATTACTCCACTCGGGCACTGTTGATAAATCAAGATGTTAGGTATAAACCCTTATGTCACCTGATGGATAGCCTGCAGTCTCAGACAGGACCCAGGAAGTTAGAATTGGGGAATTCACCTCCACAAAGAGGCCAGTCAAAAGCAAAGTCCCTCAGGGATCAATCCTAGGACCATTACATTTTAGCATTTACTTCAAGGCAAATGTGAAGGGCCTCTGAATAACCAACTTTGCAGATGACTGCAAATTAGGAGCAGTCAAAGAATACCCTACCAAACAATGATATTCCCCAGTAAGGGCTGACAAACTAACTTGTGTCAGAGGCATGGACTAAAACTAAATGGTAAGAAATGCATAATAACATCCTTTGGGAAGTCATACCCTGTAAACTATCGTACTGACAACACAGCCCTAAGAGTCAACCCAGTAGTCAGGAACTTGGGGAAAGACCATAATCCAGCCTTTGACTATCACGTGCCTACAGCAGTGACAAAATCATTCTACGTTGTGCAACTTATGGTATGGCATCTAGGTCCAAGAAGGTTACTGTTCCATTGCATTCAGCATTCATCAGACTTATCACCGAGTACAATGCCCTTTCTGGTATGTACCTAACCAGGCATATCCAACAAATGGAAAATCCACAGAGGTTCCTCACTAAAATAAAACAGGACCCAAGTCACATGTCATAATGCAGACTGCTTCAAAACACTATCCCTGTATTCTGTCTCCTACAGGCTGTTGAGGGGAGATCTATGCCTAGCAAAGAAGGTATTGTCAGACCACACCCTGACAGTCCTCCTGCATATCTGCAAAACAAAAAGCACCAGAATTACCCATTCTAAAGGCTTACAAATTTTGCCTGTGACATAAATAGGATCTGCTGGAGACAGACAAGTATCCCAGAGACTAACCCTTCTCTCGAAAAGGTTCCCCATCCATGTGAAGTAGAGTCCCTCCTTAACCGAATTCAAGTGTAACTTGAACAACTGGATGGGAACATCCCTGGTTTGGCACCTATGTCTTTAATGGACAAGCAGCCTGTAAAGGGTTCATCTCCCAGGCCCTTGTTTACACTTATCAAGGGTACCAGAACATGTCAGAGATTTGGGATGCATAGCTAGGCTTAAAAAGGCCTTAGTGGCTGTTAGCCTAGTGCATGCCTATGAACCTATAACACTCTGTAGTGACAATGGCAAGGAAGACTTTAAATTAAGCTCCACAATATAAATTTCTCCTCCATTCTGAAGAAAGTGTGTACAACTCTGAAAGCATTGCATAAACCTGAAATTAGACACGGTCTGAAAGCCAGAGAGAAGAACAAAGCAACAAATGTCTGACAACAATCAGGCAATATGTTCACAATCTGAAGTCTAGCTTAAAACTTTACCGTGTTCCACAGTACCCAACTTTTAGACTTTAGTGACCATCTATGGTGACTTCACAGACATTCACAGGCAGCAAAAGCATCTTCTCCTGCTTTAACGATTAAGCAAACAAATTTCTGTGATAAACTCAAAGGTGATCAATATCCAACGCACAAAACCTATTGTATATTAACTGTCATGATGCTAGGTAAAATAAAGGCACTTATTTTTGTCCAAAAACTAAATCTGAAGCTACAAACAGACATCAGTTTCTAAACTATGAATATATTTTACTGTAGTAACTAACTGCTACATCTGACATTCACTTCACAAACAGCATCACAGTGGGCAAATTCATAAGTTTTCATCATATTAACTTTGTGTAAGGTATTTTGCTGTGGCACAAACTCATTCTAAGTCCCCCAAAACACAGACATAACAGTTGTAAAGTGAAAAGAAAAAGGCAGTAAAACAGTAATAAAACAGACACCACACACACTAAACTTCACAGCAGCAACAGTTCAAAACACACAAGACAAGTAAAATTGAATCTAAGCCACATGAATGGTAAAACTAAGTTTATGCAAGGAGAATTTGTGATCTCCACAGTGGGACAGGAAAGAGACACAGCAGATGGACCCAATGAAGGCCATTTTCTGCCATCAGTTTGTAATGCTTGTGTTTCAGTTACATGTTGTACTGCAGGTTGCAAGTATTTGGAAACCAGTGAAAAGCTAGACAAAATACTAAGCACATCAACTATTACGTCAAAAGAAAATAACAGTGTGCCTATAACCATTTTTCCCTGCACCCAAGTCTATATTAATGAAGCTAAATCACAGTAGTAAATAAGAAATTTACGAGGAAATCTTAAAACAGGCAAGTGAAACAGTGGATACACAAAACATATTAACACCAAAATAACATTAATAATATAATTAGATTACAGGCACATGTAACATTGCAAGGGCTAACATTAATAAAATAAAAAACAATTCAACTCTAACCTGCAGTCCCGCCTCACTTCTGCACCTTGGTGGAAAAATCTGTGTAGTTTGAAACAGAAGCACAAAAGATGAAAGGGAAGGCAAAGTCAGAGTACAGAATGGGAAAAATCACAAGGAGGCAGTACCATTTTGTGAGCAGAGTAGTGGGTACACAGTGAGGTTCCACCATAAAGCTATATAACAAAATGATAGTGAAGTTCAAAGTTAAAGTCAGTACCCTGAATCTATTAATCACTGATGGTTCCAAGGGAAAGCTAAACTAGTCAAATTACACCTACTTCTCCTGAAGGTTACAAATGCAAACATCTTCACTTTTTAGTTCCATATTAATGCTTTACTACAGGTTACCATCAGGTTAAAATATTATCAAAATGACTTGAAATCTAAGTGAATACAGTGATCCCTCAGTATCAACTTATAACGCACACAAACTAAATATACACACATACATAATTTACATACACATGTATGTACTAAACTTTATACATATAAACACATAACCTTGTTCAAATTACTTACAATTACTTCATTTCAAAGCTGAAATCAGATGAGAAAATCAAATGTGCTAATTTACAACTTAGTCCTCAATTATTTGGATTTGAGTTATTAGGCTGCAGTGAAACAGTATTTTGGGGAATAAACCTGCAGAATTTAGGGATAGCAGAGTGACAAGCAATTCTAATAATGCCAAGACACACATCTGAAATAATGTAAATGTTCCATAAAAGTATGCTTTTTGTTAAGCTTGTGACATGTAGCTTTACAGTTAGTTTATGATTTATCCATCTTCCCTTCAGTTATTCATATATCCTTAAAATATGTCACTGTACAGTTGCTCAGTAGCTTTATTATTTTACAGCTGCTGTTTGCTCGTTTTTGGATCTTTCAATATATAAAAACTTGATTAGTCAGTTATCCGCAATATACACAAAGGCTCAATATTGCATCCATACGTTGATGTTGGCATAACGGTTAAAGTGTTAGACTTAGACATAAGCTACAAGATTTGATACTCACCTTTGAAGGGAAACTGGCTAGGGTTAAATGGCTTGCAGGAGCAGCTAGCCTAGTACTTACCTACGAATGTCAATTCAGGAATGCCTGCACACTAAGCAATACCTTCCAACTATGCAGTTATACTTTTGAAAATAAAATAAGAGCACTCTTGAAATGGTTCTGTATAAAGGTAATGCACCTGTTGTAATATATGGATCTCTAAACTCTCTTTTATTTTAGCTAAGCTTGCAAAACTTATGTACTAGACACAAGAGGTTTTATAGGTTCATAGGTTGGTACTAGGCTATCGGCCCTAGGGCCTACACAAGCCTAGCCATAACAATTCCCTGGCTACTTTTTCCCAAAATATTTACTTGCCTGGACCCTTATCTAGCAGAGCGAAGGACATGATCCCCGGGGTGAATTTCCTATCTCCCATCCAATAGTCAAGGTTCCTTTTGAAGTGGGCCAAAGAGGCGCTCTGTTTGACATGTATGGGCAGTCTATTCCTGAGTCTGTGGGTCAGGAATCTATCCCTCCAGCATGTTTTGTTCATTGTGATGACAAGGTTTAGATCCCTGGAGCGTGTGGCTCTGAGGGACTGGGATTTCTTTAAGTTTAGCAAGTCCAACAGCTTTGGGTTTAACATGGCCTTGTATGTTAAGCAGAGATCGCCTCTGAGTAAACGATATGCGACACAGTATAGCTGGAGTTATTTTTAGACGGTCAGCATAAGGAATCTGCTTTAGGCCTGTGATTCTTTTAGTGAGGTATTTCTGTGGCCTTTCCAGTTGCTGCAGATGTCTTGAGAGGTACATACCAAATGGGGCATTGTATTCTATAATGGGTCTAATGAGGGATGAGTACAGTGGTAAAATGACCTCCTTTTTTCTGGATGAAAAGCCCTTAGTGATTAGGTGTGTCACATAGGATTTCCTGACTGTTGTGGCGATGTGGTTATCAAAGGTGAAACCACTGTCCACCTGTGTCCCCAAGTCTCTTATCACATTTTCGGTGTTTAGTGTACTGCCACCTATGTGGTAATTCACAGGTACATGTTTTTTCCCAAAAGGGATAATTATACCTTTTGTGGCATTGAGCGTAAGCCCATGGCTCTGGCACCAAGAATCTATTTCTGTAAGGCCTTTTTGTAGAATATCCACATAATTTGGGGATTGAATGATGGCTTCAAGTTTGCAGTCAACTGGGAACTTTGTTAGCCAGAGTCCCTTAGTATTTGCCTGTACTTCAGAGAAGTAGATGCCAAACAAGAGCGGTCCCAGGACTGAACACTGAGGTAACTCCACTTTTCTGGAGCTGGATTTGGAGTCGGCTACTTTTACAGTGTGGGTTCTGTCAGTAAGCCAGTTGGCAAGCCATCGAGTGACGTAGGGATTAATGCCCAGCTAAGGAAGTTTATTTTTGATTCCAGAGTGGGGGATGGTTACAAGTTAAATGCGTCTCAAAACACTATGCAGTCTTCAAATAAGTAATCTTACAGACAAGGCCTTTCAGAGTAGAGAAAAGATAGACGTAATGAGTAAAGGGAAGCTTTACAGAAAAAAAAAAAAAAACAGTGACCAGAATTTCTACAGTAAAGAAAGCACCTTCAGAAGTAACTTATCGAGGGGAGGGGAGGGAAAGGATTAAAGGCTTTCAGAACAACCTTACAATGCAAACCATTTCCTTTCCCAAAAGATATGTCACACTTTCACGAGTCTGAAATAAGTAGCAACAGTTTCAGAAGACTCAGATAAGCTAGGCAAGGCTTTTAAACTACAGCCAGAGCAGTGCAAATGATCGGTTTTCACTTGGGAAAGGAAATGTTTGGGGAAACCCATCCTATGAGACTGCAGAAGATGTCACTGGATGACAAAAAAAAATCTCAAAGTCTTGATGCAGTCTCTGGCTACCCCTCAACAACAACACTGGCTCAAAAGTGAGCTATAAGTATCCTTTCAAAAGGAACACA